>NC_053390.1:421504847-421588070 GCF_905171765.1 Bufo bufo
ACCTGAGAAGGCAGGGTTAGCATGGCCAAAATGTGGAAAAGCTTTGTCAGCCTTGGAGGTGCTGACCTGCCCTGCAGCCAGTGTATAGTGTACACGTGTGTTTAGCACGGCAGAGAGCATTATCACAGGCTGCAGCCAATGTGGACAAGCTTACGTTTATTAAAATGAACCAGGTATGGATCCCAAAGGACTTGTCCGTACCTTGTGCAGAATAGACATTTATACGAGCCTCAACCATCCATTCTTGTATTCAAGTGCACTTATTCTTTGTTGAGTACACCGATTCCCAACCACTTATGTTTTAGGATGAGTACATGGGAGGACCACCGCAGCATGTCTCGGATGATGACGAAACACAGGTGCCAACAGCTGTGGCTTTCTGCAGTGTGCAGACCGACAAGGAGGGCAGGGGTGAAGACTGGGTGGAAGATGATGTGGAGGACGATGAGGTTCTCGACCCCACATGGAATCAAGGTCATGCGAGTGACCTGTCTAGTTCGGAGGAAGAGGCGGTGTTCGCACAGAGCCATCAGCACAGCAAAAGAGGGAGCAGGGTGCAAAAGCGGAGCGGCCGTCCTCTAAACAGTAATCCTGCTACTGCCCACCGCAGAAAGGGACCGAGCACACCAAAGCCAGCTCCAAGGAGTTCCCTGGCGTGGCAGTTCTTCAGACAATGTGCTGACGACAAGACACGAGTGGTTTGCGTGCTGTGCAATCAGAGCCTGAAGCGAGGCATAAACGCCCTAAACCTGAGCACAACCTGCATGACCAGGCATCTAAGGGCAAAGCACGAGCTGCAGTGGAATTGACACTTCAAAAACCAAGAAAGGTCTCTGGCTCCTCCTGTTTCCTCTTCTGCTGCAGTCTCGGCCTCTTCATCCACCTCTTGAGTGACAGTGGCACCTGCCACCCCTTCAAACAGAGGATGTGCCAGCAACACAACACCTGGGTCACCAAGCATCTCCACAATGTCACACGGAAGCGTTCAGCTCTCTATATCCCAAACGCTGGAGAGGAAGAGGAAGAACCCTCCTACCCACCCGCGATCCCTAGCCCTGAATGCCAGCATTTCTAAATTACTTGCCTTTGAAATGCTGTCATTCCGTCTGGTGGAGACGGATAGTTTTAAAGGCCTTATGGCGGTGGCTGTCCCACAGTATGTCATTCCCAGCTGCCACTACTTTTCCAGGCGAGCCATCCCTTCCCTGCACAACCAAGTGGGGGACAAAATCAGGTGTGCACTGCGCAACGCCATCTGTGGCAAGGTCCACCTAACTACGGATACGTAGACCAGTAAGCACGGTCAGGGACGTTATATCTCCCTAACAGCACACTGGGTAAATGCAGTGGCGTCTGGGCCTGAGGCGGATAGTAGTTTGGCTCATGTCCTTCCACCACCGAGGATTGCAGTTTGCTTCCTGTTGCTTCCTCCTCCTACTCCGCTTCCTCATCTTCTACCAACTCCTCATCCGGTCAACGTAACACCTTCTCCATCAACTTCAGCACAGCCAGGGGTAAACGACAGCAGGCAGTTTTAAAACTTATCTGTTTGGGGGACAAACCCCACACCGCGCAGGAGCTGTGGACGGGCATGGAACAGACCGATGAGTGGTTTGTGCCAGTCAGCCTCAAGTCCGGCCTGGTGGTGTGCGATAATGTGCGAAATCTCATAGCAGCTCTGCGCCTAGCCGGTTTGATGCACATCCCTTTCCTGACGCATGTGCTGAATTTGGTGTTGCAGAAATTCCTTAAAAATTACCCCAATATGTCAGAGCTGCTGCAGAAAGTGCAGGCCGTCTGTGCGCGCTTTCGGCGTTCTCACCCTGCTGCTTCTCGCCTGTCAGCGCTGCAGCGTAACTTCGGCCTTCCCGCTCACCGCCTCATATGCGACGTTCTCACAAGGTGGAACTTCACCTTGTACATGCTGGCCAGACTATGCGAGCAGCAGCAGGCGATAGCGGAGTTTCAGCTGCAGCACGCACGGGTGAGTCGCTCTGCGGAACAGCACCACTTCACCACAAATAAGTGGACCTCCATTCGAGACCTGTGTGCCTTGTTGTGCTGTTTCGAGTACTCCACCAACATGGCCAGTGCCGATGACGCCGTTCTCAGCGTTACTATCCCACTTCTATGCCTCCTTAAAAAAACGCTTCTATCGATAATGGAAGAGGATGTGGCACAGGAGGAGGAAGATGGATCATTTCATAGGGTTTCCAGCCAGTCATTCACAAGTGGCTCCGAGTGTGGGTTCCTGCACCGACAAACGCCAGGTACACAATTGTACAGCCAGGGCACAGTTTTTGAGGATGACGAGGTGGAGGATGAGGAGATGGAGGAGAAGGAACTGTGTTCACAGCAGGGTGGCACCCAAACCAGCTCATGGCCATCACTGGTGCGTGGATGGGGGGATACAGAGGACACAGACGATACACCTCCCACAGAGGACAGCTTGTCATTGCCTCTGGGCAGCCTGGCGCACATGAGCGATTACATGCTGCAGCGTCTGCGCAACGACCACCAAGTTGCCTACATTCTAACTTGTGTTAATTACTGGGTGGCCACGCTGCTGGATCCTCGTTACAAGGACAACGTACCGTCCTTAATTCTGTCATGGAGCTGATCGTAAGATGCGAGAGCACAAGCGCACACTGGTAGACCCGCTGCTGGTGGCATTCCCACCTGACAGTGGGGGCACAGTGGAAGCACAAGGCGAAGGCAGAGGAGGAGGAAGAGGTCGCCAACGCAGCTGGGGCACCGCCAGAACCTCAGAAGGCAGGGTTAGCATGGCCAAAATG
Organism: Bufo bufo; assembly: GCF_905171765.1. Classification (NCBI taxonomy): domain Eukaryota; kingdom Metazoa; phylum Chordata; class Amphibia; order Anura; family Bufonidae; genus Bufo; species Bufo bufo. The sequence continues at coordinate 421,507,643 of NC_053390.1, forward strand.
TGGGAAAGCTTTGTCATCACGCCACAACAACCAGCACCACCAGCTGATATGGAACGTCTTAGCAGGAGGCAGCGTTTCAGCAATATGGTGGAGCAGTATGTGTGCACATGACTACACGTACTGACTGATGGGTCTGCCCCCTTCAACTTATGGGTCTCCAAATTGGGCACATGGCCTGAACTTGCCCTTAACGCCTTGGAGGTGCTGGCCTGCCCTGCAGCCAATGTGATGTCTGAACGTGTGTTTAGCACTGCAGGGGGCGTTATCACAGACAAACGCAGCCGCCTGTCCACAGCCAATGTGGACAAGCTCACGTTCATTAAAATGAACCAGGCATGGATCCCACAGGACTTGTCCGTACCTTGTGCAGAATAGACATGTATACCGGCCTCACCAAGCCATTGTTGTACTCCAGCGCACTTTCTAATTGTTTTATTTTTTATATTTCCCAATGTTTTGGGGTGTACCCTAATTTAAAGAAAAAAATATATAATATCAAAAACCAGTGTTGGCTACCTCCTCCTCCTCCACCGCCGCTTCCACCTACACCGCTACGTCCACCGTCTCCTCAACCTCCTACTCTATATGGACCTCCACCTCCTAGACAGGCTCGGACTGGCTCACCGGGAAGCCGGTGAAATGCCCGGTGGGCCCCTTGCCTGTCTGCTTATACTGCAGCCAGAGCCACCAGCAGGGGCAGGGCAGTTGCTATACTTTCAGGCGCCTGGCTGTTATCAGGTGCTGGACTGCAGCACTGGCATACATATCATTTTACTTTGGTGAAAGGGACAGCACAATACTTTGCAGCGCTTGTCCCTTTCTCCAAAGTAAACTTCACCGACCCGACATGAGCGGACAGCTCCCCCCCCTCCTCTCTGCAGTGTGATATTCCATCATGTGTGAGGAGGGGGCGGAGCCAGAGGAGCCGAGGAGGCAGCAGCAGGAGATAATGGAGACGCTGCTCTCTCTGAGTCACTGTGCCTCCCTCCAGTATAAAGTTCTGTCCTCTTCTCTGGTCCCACTACTCCACACAGCAGCACTGGGGTAAGTTACTGTGGGAGGGAAGTGGGAAGTTAGGAGAGTCCTGAAGCTGCTGCCCCTGCACATCTTGTGTCCCCCTGTTCCAGCCCCACACAGACCTTTCCCACCAACTATCTCACCTATACTTTATACAGAGCAAGAAGTTATGTCTCCCAGTGTCCCCCTCTTCCCTCTCTTCAGTGGCATTTTACACTTTCCCAGCCCCTCACCCCCACATAATATGTAATGTCTCTGGAGCAGTGGCGTGCACACAATCCATGGGGCCCCGGTGCAAAACTGAACCATGGGGCCCCCCTTCCCGTCGCCGCCCCCCCCCCCCCCCCCCCCAACCTCCCTCCACCAGCAGCAGAGTTAGGCTCCATTCACACGTCCGCATCCTTTCCGCAATTTTGCGGAATGGGTGCGGACCCATTCATTCTCTAAGGGGACGGAATGGTTGCGGACAGCACACAGTGTGCTGTCTGCAGCCGCAATTGCGGAGTGCGGCCCTGATTTTGGGTCCGCAGCTCCGCAAGAAGATAGAGCATGTCCTATTCTTGTCCGCAGCTTGCGGACAAGAATAGGCATTTCTATGGGGGCGCCGGGCTGGTGTGTTGCGGACCCGCAATTTGCGGGTCCGCAACACACCACAGACGTGTGAATGCAGCCTTAGGCTACTTTCACACCTGCGTTAGGTGCGGATCCGTCTGGTATCTGCACAGACGGATCCGCACCGATAATGCAAACGCTTGTATCCGTTCAGAACGGATCCGTTTGCATTACCACGAAAAAAAAAAAAAAGATAATGCAAACGGATCCATTTTGACTTACACTGAAAGTCAATGGGAGGCGGATCCGTTTTCAATTGCACCATATTGTGTCAGTGAAAACGGATCCGTCCTCATTGACTTACATTGTAAGTCAGGACGGATCCGTTTGGCTCCGCATTGTCAGGCGGACACCAAAACGAATCTGCACAGACGGATCCGCACCTATAATGCAAATGCTTGTATCCGTTCAGAACAGATCCGTTTGGCTGCAAGCAGCGTTTTGGTGTCTGCCTCCAGAGCGGAATGGAGGCTGAACGGAGCCAAACTGATGCATTCAGAGCGGATCCTTATCCATTCAGAATGCATTGGGGCTGAACTGATCCGTTTTGGGTCCGCTTGTGAGAGCCCTGAAACAGATCTCACAGGCGGACCCAGAAACAGCAGTGTGAAAGTAGCCTAACTCTGCTATATTTCTGTAGCCTGCAACCTCTGACTGCCCAGTTGGGCTGAAACTACTACACCCAACATGTTCTGGCAGTAATAGTAAATGGATATTGGTGCAATTCTGAGCTACTAGTCTATATAATACAATATAATATTATGTATTATATAGACTAGTAGCTCAGAATTGCACCAATATCTATTTACTATTACTGCCAGAACATGCTGGGTGTAGTAGTTTCAGCCCAACTGGGCAGTCAGAGGTTGCAGGCTACAGAAATATAGCAGAGCTAGTTATAAAGCCAGCCCCCATCAGACCCTACTCTGAGTCTACTCTGAACTCACTGACCATAAATGTTGTGCGCCTGCGCAGCCTAGGGAAATGTTGTGTCCGGTGCGGCCGCCCAACAGGAAATGACTAGCCACGCCGCACCCGCACGGGAAGGAGAATCGGGGGGGGGAGACTCTCACTCAAGGAGGGTAGGGCTGGCCTGGCCTGGCACTACAGCGCAGAAACGCAACACTGGGTGGTGGGCCCCGGGTCGGCCGCCCGGATTAAGGCTGTTTCACACGAGCGAGTCCATTGCGGGAATCGCGCTCCGTGTGTGAGTGTGATCCTCCGCTCTGGACTTGCAGGAGCGCACGGCATTATCATGATTTATAATGCTATGGGCCTCTGCTTGACCTTATTTCTACAGAATCATACTGACAGCTTTATGTCACTATGTCCAGAGCGGAGGTTCACACTCACACACGGAGCGTGATTCCCGCAATCGACTCGCTCGTGTGAAACAGCCCTTATACAGGCAGGCACAGCACTAGTGCAGGGCGGGGCCAGGGGTCCACAGGCGGCCGGGCCCCCTGGAGTGCCGGGCCCAGCCGCGACCCCTGTATGTACGCCCCTGCTCTGGAGGTTATATCAGTACTGGAGCGATATAAGAGGAGCGGCTGATATCAGTCACATATGATGTAATGTCTCTGGAGGTTACCGTATTTTCCGCCCTATAAAACGCACTTTTTTCCCCCAAAAAATGGGAAAATGCCCCTGCGTCTTATGGGGTGAATGCTGACATTTTTACAGGCTGCGATGTATACGAGAGCGGGGAGGGACTGGGTGCGGTCACTGTACTCTGGCCCCGCCGCTCCGGTGCTGCAATATTCAAATATAAAATGTCTCATTCAATTAAAAGTGATTAAACAGGCCCCCCCCCCCCCACACACACACTTTTAATATTACCATACACCCTAACAGCCGGGCGGGCGGCAGCATAACTCCCTGATGTCACGTGCCTGCGCCGCCTACTTTATAAATCAAGCAGGCGTCGCAGGCACGTGACGTCAGTGAGTGACGCGCTGGCCGCCCGGCCTGCCTGCGTTGTACAGAAGCTGTTAGGGTGTACAGTAATATTAGGAGTGAGGGGGCATGTGTAATAACTTTTAATTGAATCAGACATTTTATATTTGTATACTGGAGCGGTGGGGGGGGGATCTGTGGATGACAGTTTTATGGGGGACATCTGTGGATGGCACTGTTAAGGGGTAGGGGGGTCTGTGGATGGCACTGTTATGGGGTGGGGGGTCTGTGATGGCACATATATAACAGTGCCACCCGCAGATCCCCCTCCATAACAGTGCCACCCGCAGATCCCCCTCCATAACAGTGCCACCCGCAGATCCCCCTCCATAACAGTGCCACCCGCAGATCCCCCTCCATAACAGTGCCACCCGCAGATCCCCCTCCATAACAGTGCCACCCGCAGATCCCCCTCCATAACAGTGCCACCCGCAGATCCCCCTCCATAACAGTGCCACCCGCAGATCCCCCTCCATAACAGTGCCACCCGCAGATACCCCATCATAACAGTGCCACCCGCAGATCCCCCTCCATAACAGTGCCACCCGCAGATCCCCCTCCATAACAGTGCCACCCGCAGATCCCCCTCCATAACAGTGCCACCCGCAGATCCCCCTCCATAACAGTGCCACCCGCAGATCCCCCTCCATAACAGTGCCACCCGCAGATCCCCCTCCATAACAGTGCCACCCGCAGATCCCCCTCCATAACAGTGCCACCCGCAGATCCCCCTCCATAACAGTGCCACCCGCAGATCCCCCTCCATAACAGTGCCATCCACAGATCCCCCTCCATAACAGTGCCATCCACAGATCCCCCTCCACAACAGTGCCATCCCACAGATCCCCCTCCATAACAGTGCCATCCACAGATCCCCCTCCATAACAGTGCCATCCACAAATCCCCCTCCATAACAGTGCCATCCACAGATACCCCCCAATAACAGTGTCCGTCACAGATACCCCCATAACAGTGCGTCATCCACAGATCCCCCCCCATAACAGTGCGTCATCCACAGATCCCCCCCATAACAGTGCGTCATCCAAAGATCCCCCCCATAACAGTGCGTCATCCACAGATCCCCCCCATAACAGTGCGTCATCCACAGATCCCCCATAAGGCCTCATGCACACGACCGTTGTTGTGTTCCGTTCCGCAAAATGGGGTTCCATTGTTCCGTGATCCGTTTCCGTTTTTGTTTCCGTGTGTCTTCATTTATTTTTGGAGGATCACCAGACATGAAGGAAAGTAAAAAAAAAAAAAAGTCAAGTTTGCCATGCAAATGATAGGGAAAAAACAGACGCGGACGCGGGTGACAATCTTGTGTGCCTCCGCGTTTTTTCACGGTCCCATTGACTTGAATGGATCCGCAAACCGTTTTCCGTGGAAAAAATAGGACAGGTTATATTTTTTTGACGGACTGGAACCAGGGATCACGGACGCGGATGACAAACGGTGCATTAGCCTAGTTTTCAACAAACCCATTGAAAGTCAATGGGTCCGCAGAAAATCACGAAAGCGGAACAACGGACACAGAATAAAACAACGGTCGTGTATGAGGCCTAACAGTGCGTCATCCACAGATCCCCCATAACAGTGCGCCATCCCCAGATCCCCCCCCATAACAGTGCCATCCCCAGATCCCCCCCATAACAGTGTCCTTCACAGAACCCCCCCCATAACAGTGTCCTTCACAGATCCCCACTAATAGTGCCATCCACAGACCACCATTAGTTCCAAACCCACCAAAAGCACACCTTTTTGGTTAAAAAATTTTTTTTTCTTATTTTCCTCCCCAAAAACCTAGGTGCGTCTTATGGGCCGGTGCATCTTATAGGGCGAAAAATACGGTATATCAGTACTAGAGTGTTATAAGAGGAGCGGCTGATATCAGTCACATGTGATGTAATGTCTCTGGAGGTTATATCAGTGCTGGAGCGTTATAAGAGGAGCGGCTGATATCAGTCACATGTGATGTAATGTCTCTGGAGGTTATATCAGTACTAGAGCGTTATAAGAGGAGCGGCTGATATCAGTCACATGTGATGTAATGTCTCTAGAGGTTATATCAGTGCTGGAACGTTATAAGAGGAGCGGCTGATATCAGTCACATATGACTGTGGATAGGTCATCAGTATCTGATTGGTGGGGGTCTGATACCCGGGACTAGGGATCGACCGATATTGATTTTTTTAGAGCTGATAACCTGTGAACTTTCAGGCCGATAGCCGATAATTTACACCAATATTTTGTGCATTTTCATTTTTGAAAAAAAATAAAAAAATTCCTACACAAATCTGTTGTTAAACGAAGAGATGCCATTATATATCTAAGATTAAATATTTATACTTAATATTTTGGTGTTTTTTTTAATTTAATAACTATTTCCCCCTTAGGGGCTAGAACCTGCATCCCTTGTCCTATTCACCCTAATAGAGCTCTATCAGGGTGAATAGGACTTCACACTCTCCCTGCTGCCCTGTGCATAGTACACATGGCAGCAGGGAGCTGACTATGGCAGCCAGGGCGTCAGTAGCGTCCTGGCTGCCATGGTAACCGATCAGAGCCCCGCAATTACACTGCTTGGGCTCTGATCAAAAGCTGCCACTGCCACCAATGAAGATAACTTGCCTATTAATTCAAATATAGCGACACCTGACCTCTATGAGGGGTAGCTGCGATCCGCAACAGTTAACCCCTCAGGTGCAGCTATATGATTCACCCGCCTCCTATATTTGAATTAATAACTGAGTTAACATTATTGGTGGCGCAATGGCCACAGCCCCTCCCCTCCTCCTCCCCTCTTGCCTCTCACTGGTGTGCTGCTGAGGGAACATTGATCGCGTTGATAGCAGTGCGATCCAAGTTCGCGATTCGTTATCGGCATATCAGCAAGGTTAGATGCTGATACCGATAACTTTGAAAATCCTGAATATCGGCCGATAATATCGGTAAATCCGATAATCGGTCGATCCCTACCTGGGACCACTGCCGATCAGCTGTTTGACAAGGCACCGGGGCTCCTGTGAGCTCTGTGCCCTTCTCTGTGATTTTTCTGGGCCATGTGACGTCACGTTCATTGATCAAGTGGCCTAGGAGCAGCTCAGCCCCATAGAAGTGAAAGGGGCTGAACATGATACCAAGCACAGCCGCTATACAATGTACGGCGCTGAGCTTGGTGAGCTGTGAGGAGGCCGGGGCACTACTGCCAGCACTTCAATAAACGTATCCTTTTGAATATGCAGGAAACATTTCCTTCACTTTGGATATTGTTTAGGCTGGGGGACTGGGTGGTTCATCTAGGACATGGAATGTCCACGTGTGACTGCTGTCCAAACTACTGTAAATAACAGATACAGTTATCAACTAAATGAGTTGCTTAAAGGGAGTCTGTCATCACAGTTTCACCTTTTTAACCCTTCCCATAGCTTTTGAGCAGCATTACAGTTGATAAAAACGTTACCTTTATAAGCAATCGTGGACTTATAAAACTGGCAAAAATCATCTTAGTAGGATATGCAAATGAGGGCTCGCAAGTGCCCAGGGGCGGCGTCAACCTCGTAGGTGCCCAGGCAGCTCTGCCTTATCGTCGCTTCCCCCCGCCCATCCTTTCCCTCTGCCCGCCCATCTTCTTACTTCTTCTTTCGCCGAGATCCCGCGCCTGCGCACTGAGTCCATCGGCCGGCGCATTCCATTCCTGGTATGGCATCACAGTAATTAATGCGCATGCGCCGGCTAACGGACTCAGTGCGCAGGATCTCGGCGAAAGAAGAAGTAAGAAGATGGGCTGGCAGAGGGAAAGACTGGGCGGGGGGAAGCGACGATAAGGCAGAGCTGCCTGGGCAACTACGAGGTTGACGCGGCCCCTGGGCACTTGCGAGCCCTCATTTGCACATCCTACTAAGATGATTTTTGCCAGTTTTATAAGTCCACGATTGCTTATAAAGGTAACGTTTTTATCAACTGTAATGCTGCTAGAAAGCTATGGGAAGGGTTAAAAAGGTGAAACTGTGATGACAGACTCCCTTTAAAGAGAAACTATTTGATATAGTGCAGTGCACAATACTGTTCTGTTTAGCATACTGTTACTGTATTGTGTGCTAAAATGCATACATTCATGTGTGTGAGACTGAAAAATGAACAAGTTATATCTCCAGCTCTAGGGTGGGCCCCCAAAATCAATTCCACTGGTGGGCCCTAGGCACCCCAGTCCGACACTGCTCCTAGATCAAGGTTATTATTATTATTTTTTTTACGTATTTTATGTTATTTTAAGTAATTTCACTAATTTGTCTGATACATTGTTGGGTGACATATCCCAAATTTTTGGCTGTGATATACCCCAGCTCTAGATTGTGGACAGGGAAATACATTTAACTCATTCGTCTGTTACATTGTCGGGTGAAATTCACCAATATTTAGCTGTGATATACCCCTGCTCTACCTAGTGGACAGGGAAATACATTTCACTAATTCGTCTGTTACATTGTTGGGTGACATATCCCAAATTTTTGACTGTGATATAGCCCTGCTCTACATAGTGGACAGGGAAATACATTTCACTAATTTGTCTGTTACATTGTTGTGTGACATTCTCCAATTTCTGGCTGTGATATACCCCTGCTCTACGGTGTGGACAAGAAAATACATTTCAGTAATTCGTCTGTTACATTGTCGGGTGAAATTCACCAATTTTTGGCAGTGATATACCCCTGCTCTACCTAGTGGACAGGGAAATACATTTCACTAATTCATCTGTTACATTGTTGGGTGACATATCCCAAATTTAAGACTGTGATATACCCCTGCTCTACATAGTGGACAGGGAAATACATTTAACTAATTCGTCTGTTACATTGTTGGGTGACATTCACCAATTTTTGGCTGTGATATACCCCTGCTCTACATTGTGGACAGAAAAATACATTTCATTAATTCGTCTGTTACATTGTTGTGTGACATTCACCAAATTATGGCTGTGATATACCCCTGCTCTACCTAGTGGACAGGGAAATACATTTCACTAATTCGTCTGTTACATTGTCGGGTGAAATTCACCAGTTTTTGGCTGTGATATACCCCTGCTCTACCTAGTGGACAGGGAAATACTTTTCACTAATTCGTCTGTTACATTGTCGGGTGAAAGTCACCAATTTCTGGCTGTGATATACCCGTGCTCTACCTAGTGGACAGGGAAATACATTTAACTAATTCGTCTGTTACATTGTTGGGTGACATATCCCAAATTTTTGGCTGTAATATACCCCTGCTCTACATAGTGGTGAGGGAAGTAAATTTCACTAATTCGTCTGTTACATTGTTGGGTGACAAATGCTTATCTTTTGCGCTATAAAGTATATTTGCGGCCTACACTGCATTTAGGACAGTACGAATGGTGAGGGCAGAACAAGTACAGGCAATAGTAGATTGGGTGGCTGACAGTGCCTTCAGTTCCTTCACATTGTCTCCTACCCAGTCCCCTGTTGAAAGATCAGATTTGGCACCTACAGCCCATGGCCATCTGTCTTTCAACTCACCCCCTTGCAAATCAGGCAAGCAATCTGAGCCCCAAGTCATGCAGCAGTCTCTTATGCTTTTTGATGACTCTGCTGGTAGGGTTTCCATGGGCCATCCACATAGCGCTGCCCCAGAAGTGGAAGAGAATGAGTGCACCGATGCCCAACCACTTATGTTTCAGGATGAGGACATAGGAAGACCACTGCAGCACGTCTCTGATGATGACGAAACATAGGTGCCAACTGCTGTGGCTTTCTGCAGTCTGCAGACCGACAATGAGGGCAGGGGTAAAGATTGGGTGGAAGATGATGTGGAGGATGATGAGGTACTAGACCCCACATGGAATTAAGGTCATGCGAGTGACGTGTGCAGTTTGGAGGGAGAGGCGGTGGTCACACAGAGGCACCAGCACAGCAAAAGAGGGAGCAGAGTGCAAAAGCGTCTGTTACATTCTTGGGTGACATTTTACAATTTTTGCCGTGAATAAACCCCTGCTCTGCATAGGTGACAGGGACCTAAATTTCTAAAAGCCGTCTGTTACATTCTCAGGTGACATTTTACCATTTTTGCCATATACAAAACCCTGCTCTGCATAGGTGACAGGGACCTAATTTTTGTAAAACCGTCTGTTCAATTGGTGGGTGACATGAACCCAGTTTTTATGTAGTTGAAAAACCCCTGCTCTGCATAGGTGACAGGGACTTAAATTTCTAAAATTCGTCTTTAATTGCCGTGCGCCCCCTCCTTTACTTGGATGCTTCTGCTTCAATAACTTCTCCCACATTTCCGCTCAATCACATTTCAGCCATTGACCTCCCTTGGATGTGGAACCCTTTTCTCAGGCTCCCTCTCCGGCATTAAACCCTGATTCCCTGTTACCCGTGATCACCATGGTAGGCGCATAAAAGAAAGCGGCAGCAGGGCCTCTTCTGTCTAATGTTTCCTAATCCAAAATACCGCAGTGACATTCCCTGTAATTTTTTATTAATCATTCCAATGACAGGGCATTTTGATAGTTCTGTATTGTTATTTATCGTCACTACCTCCCCGATTCGGGAGTGGGTAATTGCCGCGTGCCCCCTTCTTTACTTGAATGCTTCTGCTTCAATAACTTGTCCCACATTTCCACTCGATCACATTTCAGCCATTGACCTCCCTTGGATGTGGTATCCCTTTCTCAGGCTCCAACTCCGGCATGGAACGCTGATTCCCCGTTACCCATGATCACCATGGTAGTCGCATAAAAGAACTTCGAAAGTTGATAGGGAAGATATCCAATTGGATCATGGACATCACGGGGACGTGCGACATGGTGGAGCAGTATGTGTGCAAACGCCTATACGTACTGACTGATGGGTCTGCCCCCTTCAACTTCTGGGTCTCCAAATTGGGCACATGGCCTGAGCTTGCCCTTTACGCATTGGAGGTGCTGGCCTGCCCTGCATTGTATAAAAATAAATAAATAAGCCTCAAAAGTACGTTGCTTGGTGGTGTCGCAGGTCCCGACGGTGAAGTGGGTACAGTTCACACAGGTAAAAGTGTTTCTTTGGATAGGACCGCGCTACCTCTGGAATCACAGAGAATCCACAATCGAAGCCAGCAAGATATTCACAAGCATGGGGAAGCAAACAGGCCAGTCAAAACCTCTCCTCCTCTCCTTTCCCGGCTTCTATGGAACACCAAAATTGCATCCAATAGTGAAGTACCGTCATGCAAGTCGGAGTAAAACGGTTTTATTATACTCACAATGCACACGTATAAACAAGCAGTATACAATGGATCAAATCACCCGACCCGGGTTTCGCTCGGTTGAGCTTCGTCAGGGGTATTCATCCCACCCACTTCAGGGCGGTCTTATAACGGGTCAGGTTGGTTTGCACCCGCCTACCCACACACATATGATCCAATCAATGGTAAATTAAATCATGCACATATACATCCTTTTAAAACAATATAAAATGCATAAAATACAAATACATAAAATACATAAAACAAGGACATCTCAAAATGAATCTATCATATGTCAGTATATAATCACTTGTGGCAATCTATGCCTACTCCTATACTGTCAGTTTTTTTTTTTCATGCTACTTCCTCTTTACTATACTCTAAACCTCCCAACCAATCACAGACCACATTATCCTTCGCCCTCTTTTCTCCATTCATAAAAAATGGCAACACCCCCATACCACATGATATCTCTTAGCCAGTCACAGATCAAATACGCCTAGGCCCGCCCTACTTCATTCATAAAAACAGCAACTCCCCCATATCACATGGTGCTGTCCAGACAATCCAGTTCTACAACCTCGGAAGGTCCTTGCTCGATACAACACCACACTCACAGGTCCTAGATCAATCACGGACACTTCGTCGCTTCAGGTAAGACAAGGTTTTAAGTCAAACTCCACATTTAGACCTTTTGGTTGTAGCGTTCCCAGTTTGTATATCCATTCCACCTCACGTTTATTAATCTGTTTTACTCCATCCCCTCCACGCCAGTGGGGCTTAACTTGTTCCAACCCCACAAAGAACAAACCACTCAGATTTTTTTGGTGCACCAATTTAAAGTGCATCGAAACACTATGGGTCTCCAACCCCTTCTTAATGTTCCTCACATGCTCCTGGATTCTTACTTTGAGCTTCCTAAGTGTACGTCCCACATATTGGAGTCCACATGGGCACTCCAACATGTAGACCACCCCTACATTCTCACAAGTAATTTGCCCCTTAATTTTTATATCCACATTTTTTCCATTAGAGTGCACAGATGGAGTATGCATTTTTTTGTCTTCTCTTTTCCGATTTTTACATGGCAAACAGAACCCACACCAGCTAAACTTATTCCCTTTTGTTATCTTCTCTTGATGGTTGGAACTATGTACTAACTTAGTACGCAAACATGGAGCCTTTTTGAAAATAACTACCGGTTTTTGTGGAATATCCTTCCCCAGCACAGGGTCATTTTTTAAAGTGGACCAATTTTTCCTAATGGCATCCTTTATCAAACCAGCCTGCGTATTATATTGGGTTAAAAAGGAAAAGCGGAAATCTTTCTCAATCACCACCTTTTTCTTCTTCCCTTCAACTTCTTCCTCTATCATCCTGCTGCATTCGGCTAGTTCATCTGCCTGATATCCTTTCTCCCTGAACCGTTCCTTAATGACCTCACTTTGTATTCTAAAGTCCTCCACTTTGGTACAATTCCTAAAGACCCTCTTAATTAGAGTTGAGCGAACACCTGGATGTTCGGGTTCGACGAGTTCGGCCGAACTTTCGAAAAATGTTCGGGTTCGGGATCCGAACTCGACCCGAACTTCATCCCGAACCCGAACCCCATAGAAGTCAATGGGGACCCGAACTTTTGGGCACTAAAAAGGCTGTAAAACACACCCGGAAAGGGCTAGAGGGCTGCAAAAGGCAGCAAAATGTAGTTAAATCCCCTGCAAACAAATGTAGATAGGGAAATGATGAGTTAACATAAAATAAATAAAAATTAAACAATATTAATTGGAGTGAGGTCCCATAGCACAGAATCAGGCTTCAAGTCACCCACCAATGGAGAAGGTCACTTACTATTATTTTGACCACAGCACCCAGACAAAGGAGAGAGGTCCCACAGCAGAGAACCAGGCATCATATCACCCACCACAGGAGTAGGCCACCATTTAGTTACTTTGACCCCTACACCCAGACGGAGGAGAGAGGTTACACAGCAGAGAATCAGGCATTTAGATCACCCACCACAGGAGTAGGCCACCATTGAATCAGACCCCGGCAACCATGTCAGATGGCACAAGCATAAGCTTTATATCAATCAGCACAGGAGAAGGCGACTTTGAAAGACTTTGACCCCTACACCCAGACGGAGGAGAGAGGTTTCACAGCAGAGAATCAGGCATTTAGATCACCCACCACAGGAGTAGGCCCCCATTGAATCAGACCCTGGCAACCATGTCAGATGGCACAACCATCAGCTTTATATCAATCAGCACAGGAGAAGGCGACTTTGAAAGACTTTGACCCCTACACCCAGATGGAGGAGAGAGGTTTCACAGCAGAGAATCAGGCATCATATCAACCACCACAGGAGAAGCCACCATTTAGTTACTTTGACCCCTGCACCCAGGAAGAGGAGAGAGGCACCACAGCACATATTCTGGCATCATATCAGCCACCACAGGAGAAGCCACCATTGAGTTACTTTGACCCCCGCACCCAGGAAGAGGAGAGAGGCACCACAGCACATATTCTGGCATCATATCAGCCACCACAGGAGAAGCCACCATTGAGTTACTTTGACCCCCGCACCCAGGAAGAGGAGAGAGGCACCACAGCACATATTCTGCCATCATATCAGCCACCACAGGAGAAGCCACCATTGAGCTACTTTGACCCCCGCACCCAGGAAGAGGAGAGAGGCACCACAGCACATATTCTGGCATCATATCAGCCACCACAGGAGAAGCCACCATTGAGTTACTTTGACCCCCGCACCCAGGAAGAGGAGAGAGGCACCACAGCACATATTCTGGCATCATATCAGCCACCACAGGAGAAGCCACCATTTAGTTACTTTGACCCCTTCACCCAAACAGAGGAGAGAGGTTACACATCAGAGAATCAGGCATCATATCAACCACCACAGGAGTAGGCCACAATTTAATGGGACCCCGGCAACCATGTCAGATGGCACAACCATCAGCTTCATATCAATCAGCACAGGAGAAGGCGACTTTGAAAGACTTTGACCCCTACACCCAGACGGAGGAGAGAGGTTTCACAGCAGAGAATCAGGCATTTAGATCACCCACCACAGGAGTAGGCCCCCATTGAATCAGACCCTGGCAACCATGTCAGATGGCACAACCATCAGCTTTATATCAATCAGCACAGGAGAAGCCACCATTGAGTTACTTTGACCCCTGCACCCAGGAAGAGGAGAGAGGCCCCACAGCACATATTCTGGCATCATATCAGCCACCACAGGAGAAGCCACCATTGAGTTACTTTGACCCCCGCACCCAGGAAGAGGAGAGAGGCACCACAGCACATATTCTGGCATCATATCAGCCACCACAGGAGAAGCCACCATTGAGTTACTTTGACCCCTGCACCCAGGAAGAGGAGAGAGGCCCCACAGCACATATTCTGGCATCATACTAACCACCACAGGAGAAGCCACCATTGAGTTACTTTGACCCCTGCACCCAGGAAGAGGAGAGAGGCCCCACAGCACATATTCTGGCATCATATCAGCCACCACAGGAGAAGCCACCATTGAGTTACTTTGACCCCCGCACCCAGGAAGAGGAGAGAGGCCCCACAGCACATATTCTGGCATCATATCAGCCACCACAGGAGAAGCCACCATTGAGTTACTTTGACCCCCGCACCCAGGAAGAGGAGAGAGGCACCACAGCACATATTCTGGCATCATATCAGCCACCACAGGAGAAGCCACCATTGAGTTACTTTGACCCCTGCACCCAGGAAGAGGAGAGAGGCCCCACAGCACATATTCTGGCATTATACTAACCACCACAGGAGAAGCCACCATTGAGTTACTTTGACCCCTGCACCCAGGAAGAGGAGAGAGGCCCCACAGCACATATTCTGGCATCATATCAGCCACCACAGGAGAAGCCACCATTGAGTTACTTTGACCCCCGCACCCAGGAAGAGGAGAGAGGCACCACAGCACATATTCTGGCATCATACCAGCCACCACAGGAGAAGCCACCATTGAGTTACTTTGACCCCTGCACCCAGGAAGAGGAGAGAGGCCCCACAGCACATATTCTGGCATCATACTAACCACCACAGGAGAAGCCACCATTGAGTTACTTTGACCCCTGCACCCAGGAAGAGGAGAGAGGCCCCACAGCACATATTCTGGCATCATATCAGCCACCACAGGAGAAGCCACCATTGAGTTACTTTGACCCCCGCACCCAGGAAGAGGAGAGAGGCACCACAGCACATATTCTGGCATCATATCAGCCACCACAGGAGAAGCCACCATTGAGTTACTTTGACCCCTGCACCCAGGAAGAGGAGAGAGGCCCCACAGCACATATTCTGGCATCATACTAACCACCACAGGAGAAGCCACCATTGAGTTACTTTGACCCCTGCACCCAGGAAGAGGAGAGAGGCCCCACAGCACATATTCTGGCATCATATCAGCCACCACAGGAGAAGCCACCATTGAGTTACTTTGACCCCCGCACCCAGGAAGAGGAGAGAGGCACCACAGCACATATTCTGGCATCATATCAGCCACCACAGGAGAAGCCACCATTGAGTTACTTTGACCCCCGCACCCAGGAAGAGGAGAGAGGCACCACAGCACATATTCAGGCATCATATCACACACCACAGGAGAAGGCCTCTTTCAGTGATTTAGGCCTTTGGACCCAGACAGAGGAGAGAGGCACCACAGCACATATTCTGGCATCATATCAGCCACCACAGGAGAAGCCACCATTGAGTTACTTTGACCCCTGCACCCAGGAAGAGGAGAGAGGCCCCACAGCACATATTCTGGCATCATATCAGCCACCACAGGAGAAGCCACCATTTAGTTACTTTGACCCCTGCACCCAGGAAGAGGAGAGAGGCACCACAGCACATATTCTGGCATCATATCAGCCACCACAGGAGAAGCCACCATTTAGTTACTTTGACCCCTTCACCCAAACAGAGGAGAGAGGTTCCACATCAGAGAATCAGGCATCATATCAACCAGCACAGGAGTAGGCCACAATTTAGTTTATTTGACCCCTGCACCCAGGAAGAGGAGAGAGGCCCCACAGCACATATTCTGGCATCATATCACACACCACAGGAGAAGGCCTCTTTCAGTGATTTAGGCCTTTGGACCCAGACAGAGGAGAGAGGTCAGAGATTAGCTTCATATCCCCCAGCACAGCAGAAGACCGCTTTATTTGACTTAGGCCTCAGCACCCAGACAGAAGACAGAGGTAGCATGGCAGAGGTTATGGCTTCATGTCACCCGTTAGTTTAACCGGCCACTTTCATCTGGTTAGGCCCCGGCGCCCAGACAGAGAAGAGTTTCATTCAACTGTGGGTTTCATAAAATTTGTATCAAATAAAGAAGTGGCCCGTAGCACAACAAGACATGTTTTAGGCAGTTAATAAGGACTACTCTGCACAAGGGAGGGACAGGTCCTGTGGGATCCATGCCTGGTTCATCTTTATGAAGGTCAGCTTGTCCACGTTGGCTGTGGACAGGCGGCTGCGCTTGTCGGTAATGACGCCCCCTGCCGTGCTGAATACGCGTTCAGATAAAACGCTGGCCGCCGGGCAGGAAAGCACCTCCAAGGCATAACATGCTAACTCTGGCCACGTGGACAATTTCGAAACCCAGTAGTTGAATGGGGCCGAACCATCCGTCAGGATGTGGAGGGGTGTGCAGACATACTGTTCAACCATGTTAGTGAAATGCTGCCTCCTGCTAACACGTTCCGTATCAGGTGTCGGTGCAGATAGCTGTGGCGTGGAGACAAAACTTTTCCACATTTCTGCCATGCTAACCCTGCCCTCAGATGAGCTGGCCGTGACACAGCTGCGTTGGCGACCTCTTGCCACTCCTCTGCCTTCACCTTCCACCTGTTCCCCTGTGACATGTGGGAATGCTCTCAAGAGCGCCTCTATCAGCGTGCGCTTGTACTCGCGCATCTTACGGTCGCGCTCCAGTTCAGGAATTAAAGTGGGCACATTGTCTTTATACCGGGGATCCAGCAGGGTGGCCACCCAGTAGTCTGCACACGTTAAAACGTGGGCAACTCTGCTGTCGTTGCGCAGGCATTGGAGCATATATTCGCTCATGTGGGCCAGGCTACCCATGGGTAAGGACAAGCTGTCCTCTGTGGGAGGCGTATCGTCATCGTCCACCGTATCCCCCCAGCCACGCACCAGTGATGGGCCTGGGCTGCCACCCCGCTGTGAACTTGCGTCATCCTCGTCCCCCTCCACCTCCTCCTCCTCATCCTCCTCGTCCTCCAGTACAGTGCCTTGGCTGGCGACTTGTGAACCTGTCCTCTGCTGCTTAAACAAACCTCCCTCTGAGCCACTTCGAACAGACTGGCCCGAAAGTGTTATAAACGATCCCTCATCCTCCTCCTCCTCCTCCACCTGGGCCACCTCCTCTAACATCATTGCCCTAAGTGTTTTCTCAAGGAGACATAGAAGTGGTATTGTAACGCTGATAACAGTGTCATCGCCACTGGCCATGTTGGTGGAGTACTCGAAACAGCGCAGCAGGGCACACAGGTCTCGCATGGAGGCCCAATCATTGGTGGTGAAGTGGTGCTGTTCGGCAGTACGACTGACGCGAGCGTGCTGCAGCTGAAACTCCACTATGGCCTGCTGCTGCTCGCACAGTCTCTCCAGCATGTGCAAGGTGGAGTTCCACCGGGTGGGCACGTCGCATATGAGGCGGTGAGCGGGAAGGCCGAAGTTCCGCTGTAGCGCAGACAGGCGAGCAGCGGCAGGATGTGAACGGCGGAAGCGCGCACAGACGGCCCGCACTTTATGCAGCAGCTCTGACATGTTGGGGTAGTGGTGAATGAACCTCTGCACCACCAAGTTCAGCACATGCGCCAGGCAAGGGATATGCGTCAAACCGGCTAGTCCCAGAGCTGCCACGAGATTTCGCCCATTATCGCATACCACCAGGCCTGGCTTGAGGCCCACCGGCAGAAACCACTCGTCGGTCTGTTGTTCAATACCCCGCCACAACTCCTTTGCGCTGTGGGGCCTGTCCCCCAAACATATGAGTTTCAGAATGGCCTGCTGACGTTTACCCCGGGCTGTGCTGAAGTTGGTGGTGAAGGTGTGTGGCTGACCGGATGAGCTGGTGGAAGCAGTGGAGGAGGAAGCCGAGTAGGAGGAGGAGGCTACAGGAGGCAGAGAATGATGCCCTGCGATCCTAGGGGGCGGAAGGACGTGCGCCAAGGAACTGTCCGCCGGGGGCCCAGCCGCCACTACATTCATCCAGTGTGCAGTTAGTGAGATATAGCGTCCCTGGCCGTGCTTACTGGTCCACGTATCTGTGGTTAGGTGGACCTTGCCACAAATGGCGTTGCGCAGTGCACACTTGATTTTATCGGACACTTGCATGTGCAGGGAAGGCACGGCTGTCTTGGAGAAGTAGTGGCGGCTGGGAACCACATACTGCGGGACAGCCATGGCCATCAGCTGTTTGAAGCTGTCTGTGTCCACCAGCCGGAATGACAGCATTTCAAAGGCCAGCAGTTTAGAAATGCTGGCGTTCAGGCCAAGGGCTCGAGGGTGACTCGGGGGGAATTTGCGCTTCCTCTCTAAGGTTTGAGATATTGAGAGCTGAACGCTGCTGTGTGATATAGTGGAGACGCTAGTTGACGGTGGCGGTGGTGGTGGTGTCGGTGGCACATCCTCTGTTTGCTGCTCGGCAGGTGGCAACATTCCTCTCGAGGTGGAAGCCGAGGCAGCAGCGGTAGAGGGAGCAGGGGGAGCCTCAGCGAGTGCCTGGTTTTTAAGGTGTGTACCCCACTGCAGTTCATGCTTTGCATGTAGATGCCTGGTCATGCAGGTTGTGCTGAGGTTCAGAACGTTAATGCCTCGCCTCAGGCTCTGATGGCAGAGCGTGCAAGTCACTCGGGTCTTGTCGGTAGGACATTGTTTAAAGAAGTGCCATGCCAGGGAACTCTTTGAAGCTGCCTTTGTGGGGCTGGGTCCCTGTTGGCGATGTCCAGTAGCAGGCGAACTCTGGGGGCGGCGGCTCGTCTGCTTTGGCCCCCTGCTCCCTCTTTGGCTTCGCTGTTGTCTCGGTCTCACCACTACCTCTTCCTCTGAACTGTGAAAGTCATCGCCACGACCTTCAGTCCATGTGGGGTCTAAGACCTCATCGTCCTCTGCATCGTCTTCCACCCAGTCTCCCTCCCTGACCTCCTCCTGTTCAGTCTGCACACTGCAAAAAGACGCGGCAGTGGGCACCTGTGTTTCGTCATCATCAGAGAGTCGGTGACTCTGCTGTGGTGGTATTCCCATGTCCTCTTCATCTGGAGACATAAGTGGTTGTGCGTCAGTGCATGGTATGTCTTCCTCCACTGGGGAAGGGCTAGGTGGACGCCCCTGGGAAACCCTGGAAGCAGAGTCTTCAAACAGAAGAAGAGACTGCTGCATAACTTGTGGCTCAGACCGTTTCCCTGATATGCTTGGGGGTGATGTGACAGACTGATGGGCTTGGTTTTCAGGTGCCACCTGTGCGCTTTCCGCAGAAGACTGGGTGGAAGACCATGTGGTGAACGTGCTGGAAGCACTGTCGGCCACCCAATCGATTAATGCCTGTACCTGCTCAGGCCTTACCATCCTAAGAGCGGCATTGGGCCCCACGAGATATTGCGGTACATTCTGCCGGCTAGTTGAGGGAGTTCGTTCCCTACTGTGTGCGCCTGGGGCCGAACGGCCACGTCCTCTACCAGCAACAGAGGCTCCACGGACACCACCACGACCGCGTCCTCGTCCCTTAATAGTATTTTTCTTCATTGCTGCGATTCAACTCGCACCACAATGAAATATATTATTTTTTATAAGCAAAATCCCCTCACTGGAATACTTTCAGTCTTTTGACTGTATGGATTACAGATGGAATGACTGTTATATGTGAGTACCGCTTTCTTTGACAGATTCTAGTATGGGTACATATATGTTTTCCCAACCCCAGCACATTAGTTTGCTAATTCCAGATGTATGAAACGCAGGCCTAACTGTATCTAGTATATTGAACGCCAGATAAACTAACTTGGCCTTTTTTAAATAAAAAAAATTCCCTCACTGGAATACTTTCAGTCTTTTGACTGTATGGATTACAGATGGAATGACTGTTATATGTGAGTACCGCTTTCTTTGACAGATTCTAGTATGGTTACATATATGTTTTCCCAACCCCAGCACATTAGTTTGCTAATTCCAGATGTATGAAACGCAGGCCTAACTGTATCTAGTATATTGAACGCCAGATAAACTAACTTGGCCTTTTTTAAATAAAAAAATCCCCTCACTGGAATACTTTCAGTCTTTTGACTGTATGGATTACAGATGGAATGACTGTTATATGTGAGTACCGCTTTCTTTGACAGATTCTAGTATGGGTACATATATGTTTTCCCAACCCCAGCACATTAGTTTGCTAATTCCAGATGTATGAAACGCAGGCCTAACTGTATCTAGTATATTGAACGCCAGATAAACTAACTTGGCCTTTTTTAAATAAAAAAAATCCCCTCACTGGAATACTTTCAGTCTTTTGACTGTATGGATTACAGATGGAATGACTGTTATATGTGAGTACCGCTTTCTTTGACAGATTCTAGTATGGGTACATATATGTTTTCCCAACCCCAGCACATTAGTTTGCTAATTCCAGATGTATGAAACGCAGGCCTAACTGTATCTAGTATATTGAACGCCAGATAAACTAACTTGGCCTTTTTTAAATAAAAAAAATCCCCTCACTGGAATACTTTCAGTCTTTTGACTGTATGGATTACAGATGGAATGACTGTTATATGTGAGTACCGCTTTCTTTGACAGATTCTAGTATGGGTACATATATGTTTTCCCAGCCCCAGCACATTAGTTTGCTAATTCCAGATGTATGAAACGCAGGCCTAACTGTATCTAGTATATTGAACGCCAGATAAACTAACTTGGCCTTTTTTAAATAAAAAAAATTCCCTCACTGGAATACTTTCAGTCTTTTGACTGTATGGATTACAGATGGAATGACTGTTATATGTGAGTACCGCTTTCTTTGACAGATTCTAGTATGGGTACATATATGTTTTCCCAACCCCAGCACATTAGTTTGCTAATTCCAGATGTATGAAACGCAGGCCTAACTGTATCTAGTATATTGAACGCCAGATAAACTAACTTGGCCTTTTTTAAATAAAAAAAATCCCCTCACTGGAATACTTTCAGTCTTTTGACTGTATGGATTACAGATGGAATGACTGTTATATGTGAGTACCGCTTTCTTTGACAGATTCTAGTATGGGTACATATATGTTTTCCCAACCCCAGCACATTAGTTTGCTAATTCCAGATGTATGAAACGCAGGCCTAACTGTATCTAGTATATTGAACGCCAGATAAACTAACTTGGCCTTTTTTAAATAAAAAAAATCCCCTCACTGGAATACTTTCAGTCTTTTGACTGTATGGATTACAGATGGAATGACTGTTATATGTGAGTACCGCTTTCTTTGACAGATTCTAGTATGGTTACATATATGTTTTCCCAACCCCAGCACATTAGTTTGCTAATTCCAGATGTATGAAACGCAGGCCTAACTGTATCTAGTATATTGAACGCCAGATAAACTAACTTGGCCTTTTTTAAATAAAAAAAAATTCCCTCACTGGAATACTTTCAGTCTTTTGACTGTATGGATTACAGATGGAATGACTGTTATATGTGAGTACCGCTTTCTTTGACAGATTCTAGTATGGGTACATATATGTTTTCCCAACCCCAGCACATTAGTTTGCTAATTCCAGATGTATGAAACGCAGGCCTAACTGTATCTAGTATATTGAACGCCAGATAAACTAACTTGGCCTTTTTTAAATAAAAAAAATCCCCTCACTGGAATACTTTCAGTCTTTTGACTGTATGGATTACAGATGGAATGACTGTTATATGTGAGTACCGCTTTCTTTGACAGATTCTAGTATGGGTACATATATGTTTTCCCAACCCCAGCACATTAGTTTGCTAATTCCAGATGTATGAAACGCAGGCCTAACTGTATCTAGTATATTGAACGCCAGATAAACTAACTTGGCCTTTTTTAAATAAAAAAAAATTCCCTCACTGGAATACTTTCAGTCTTTTGACTGTATGGATTACAGATGGAATGACTGTTATATGTGAGTACCGCTTTCTTTGACAGATTCTAGTATGGGTACATATATGTTTTCCCAACCCCAGCACATTAGTTTGCTAATTCCAGATGTATGAAACGCAGGCCTAACTGTATCTAGTATATTGAACGCCAGATAAACTAACTTGGCCTTTTTTAAATAAAAAAAATCCCCTCACTGGAATACTTTCAGTCTTTTGACTGTATGGATTACAGATGGAATGACTGTTATATGTGAGTACCGCTTTCTTTGACAGATTCTAGTATGGGTACATATATGTTTTCCCAACCCCAGCACATTAGTTTGCTAATTCCAGATGTATGAAACGCAGGCCTAACTGTATCTAGTATATTGAACGCCAGATAAACTAACTTGGCCTTTTTTAAATTAAAAAAAAATTCCCTCACTGGAATACTTTATGGCTTTTCACTGTATGGATTACAGGTGGACTGGTATTAGTAGGGGTGACACAAGCACACCCAAGTCCCTGATGTAGGATTTCTATGGCACAGACCACTATTACAAGTGATTAATGGACGTTGGGAGAGATTGTGCTGCAGCACTAGTCCCAAGATGGCCGCCGCCTATCAGCCCAGTAACATGTGCCACAAAATGGTCTGCACAACCTTTAAAAAAAATAGCCTTGGACTGTGCTGCTAAATCGCTATTGGTCTGAATCCCAGGTGTAGATGTCTGACTTGTTTGGAGCTTTGGAATGCACACTGTGGCAGCTTCTGCTGCAGCACTACAAGTCGCAAAATGGCGGCCGGCGGTCAGCCCAGGTACATGTGGATGGAAAAATCACTCTGGCCACTCTAAAAATAGCCAATCCCTATCAAAAAAGCAGCTCAGCTGCAGTTGTTCAGATGAATCACAGGTGGAGGAGAGAAATTTGCTTCCAGTTATTCAATTATCCCTGCCTATTCTCGCCCTAGCATCAGCTGCGTCTATCCCTGTTCTATTCACATCGGGAGTGAGCACGTCCCGACGTGCGCACAAGCTTATAAAGAGGCTGAGTCACATGCTGCACTTGGCCAATCACAGCCTTGCCAATAGTAGGCATGGCTGCGATGGCATCTTAGGGCAAGTAGTATGATGCATGTTGATTGGCTGCTTTGCAGCCTTTCAAAATGCGCCAAAATACATGCCGAACGACGAACCCGAACCCGAACTTTTACGAAAAAGTTCGGGTTCGGGTCCGTGTCACGAACACCCCAAAATTCGGTACGGACCCGAACTATGCTCGAACTGTTCGCTCAACACTACTCTTAATTTGTCCCTTAGGAATATTTTTCAGCCACGGTGTATGGTGACAGCTGGAGGTGTCTATGTAGCCATTAACATCCGTCTCTTTGAAGAAAGTTTTAGTTTTAAGCTGGGTACCCTCCACAAAAAGTGTCAGATCCAAAAAATCGACGGAGGTATCACTGACTGTACTAGTGAAGGATAAATTCCATTGATTGTCATTTAACTCCTCGATGAAATCTAAAAGGCCCTGTTTCTCCCCCTTCCACAGGACCAGACAATCATCGGTTGGAGACCCATAGTGTTTCGATGCACTTTAAATTGGTGCACCAAAAAAATCCGAGTGGTTTGTTCTTTGTGGGGTTGGAACAAGTTAAGCCCCACTGGCGTGGAGGGGATGGAGTAAAACAGATTAATAAACGTGAGGTGGAATGGATATACAAACTGGGAACGCTACAACCAAAAGGTCTAAATGTGGAGTTTGACTTAAAACCTTGTCTTACCTGAAGCGACGAAGTGTCCGTGATTGATCTAGGACCTGTGAGTGTGGTGTTGTATCGAGCAAGGACCTTCCGAGGTTGTAGAACTGGATTGGCTGGACAGCACCATGTGATATGGGGGAGTTGCTGTTTTTATGAATGAAGTAGGGCGGGCCTAGGCGTATTTGATCTGTGACTGGCTAAGAGATATCATGTGGTGATGGTGAGTACAATAAAGGAATTCAAGAGGGGCCTGGATGTATTTCTGGAGTGTAATAATATTACAGGCTATAGCTACTAGAGAGGGGTCGTTGATCCAGGGAGTTATTCTGATTGCCTGATTGGAGTCGGGAAGGAATTTTTATTCCCCTAAAGTGAGGAAAATTGGCTTCTACCTCACAGGGTTTTTTTTTTTGCCTTCCTCTGGATCAACTTGTAGGATGACAGGCCGAACTGGATGGACAAATGTCTTTTTTCGGCCTTATGTACTATGTTACTACTATGTTACTATGTGGTATGGGGGTGTTGCCATTTTTTATGAATGGAGAAAAGAGGGCGAAGGATAATGTGGTCTGTGATTGGTTGGGAGGTTTAGAGTATAGTAAAGAGGAAGTAGCATGAAAAAAAAAAACTGACAGTATAGGAGTAGGCATAGATCGCCACAAGTGATTATATACTGACATATGATAGATTCATTTTGAGATGTCCTTGTTTTATGTATTTTATGTATTTGTATTTTATGCATTTTATATTGTTTTAAAAGGATGTTTATGTGCATGATTTAATTTACCATTGATTGGATCATATGTGTGTGGGTAGGCGGGTGCAAACCAACCTGACCCGTTATAAGACCGCCCTGAAGTGGGTGGGATGAATACTCCTGACGAAGCTCAACCGAGCGAAACCCGGGTCGGGTGATTTGATCCATTGTATACTGCTTGTTTATACGTGTGCATTGTGAGTATAATAAAACCGTTTTACTCCGACTTGCATGACGGTACTTCACTATTGGATGCAATTTTGGTGTTCCATAGAAGCCTGGAAAGGAGAGGAGGAGAGGTTTTGACTGCCCTGCATTGTATTGTCTGAACGTTTGTTTAGCATGGCAGGAGGGGGTTATCAAAGAGAAGCACAGCCGTCTGTCCACATCCAATGTGGACAAGCTCACGTTCATTAAAATGAACCAGGCAGGTATCCCGCAGGACTTATCCGTACCTTGTGCAGAATAGACATGTATACCGGCCTCACCCAGCCATTGTTGTACTCCAGCGCACTTTCTCTTTGTTTTATTTTTTATATTTCCCAATCCCAACAAAAAAAATACAATAATAAAATAAAATAAAAAACAAAACCAAAAACCAGTGTTGGCTACCTCCTCCTACTTCACTGCCGCTTCCACCTACACCGCCACATCCACCGCCTCCTCAACCTCCTACTCCATATGGACCTCCTCCTCCTAGATCAAGATTATTATTTTTTATTTTTATGTATTTTATGTTATTTGAAGTCATTTCCCTATCCACATTTGTTTGCAGAGCACTTGCCATGCTCTTAACCACATTTTGCTGCCATTTGCAGCCCTCTAGCACTTTCCATGACTTTTTTAGAGCCATTTTAGTGCTCCAAAGTTCGGGTCCCCATTGACTTTAATGGGGTTTGGGGTCAAGTTCGTGTCCCGAACTCGAACATTTTTGTGAAGTTCGGCCGAACCCGTCGAACCCGAACATCCAGGTGTCCGCTCAACTCTATTCAAATTTCAAATTGCTACTGTACAATATATACTCATTCCTTGCCTACTGTGAACATCGTAAATAATTCAGTGGCAGAATGGGTTTTACTCAAGTTAACCGATTCCCTGTTGAGTATATTGTGATGCTCACTGGGTCTCTCCTGCTCTCAACTTCCTTGTCCTAGGCAGAAGTTGCCTGCTGAGCCAATCACTGTCTGAAGCAAGTGGCAACTGCAGCCATTGACTGGCTAAGAGGGCATCTCCTGCCATTTTACTGCCAGAAGTGGATAGTAGAAGTGACCCAGTAAGCATCAGAACAGCAGCATTGATGGACTGGTGATGGTGAATAGTGCTTCATTTTTTAAGCCATTGTGCCCCTTATATAAAAAATGTTGTCTCGTTAGAACACCCTATTAATGCAGTAAGTGCAGATTACCATTTCTGGGCTGTATAACATAGAAATAATGTATTACTATAAAAAGTTAAACAACAGACTTCTAAGTGTATCTGAAGTCTTTTTTATAGTTTTCCTAACATTTCACATCAAGGATTTTCATAAACTAATACCATGATAAAAGTTAGTTTATGATGAAAGCATTGTATTTGACAAAATACACAGTAAACAGAGAAAATAACGTACCAACATAAACTAGTTTTCTGCATATAGGGCAAAATGAAATCATCTTTCTGCAGGGAGAAAATAAGTTATTACACATAGGAAGCTTCACTTCATCTGACAAATCTATTATTTCATATGTTCTGCTTTTTTGTTATGTGGTATGTAAATGAGTGGCTTTGATAGTCTGAACACAATGTCTATTGACACATTTGTGTCGCAAGAAATCATTTTGAAACCATTTATTTTCAGTCTAAAAAACAAGTTATTGTTTATTATACAGTATTATTGACAGTTCTAAATAGCCTTTATTTGTCTTAGCTTTTTTTTTTTGAGTAGTGCATAGGATTGCCTCTGTTGGGCCTCTGCATGTATAGAAGTGAAATGCACTCACAGCAATTCCATATTTTTATCTGTAGCCAGAATTTATCTTTCTATGAACAGTTGCAATTGTGATAATAGAGGAGAAACATATAATCTCATTTATTAATTTATTTATGTAGAATGCTCGGACTGGGAGAAAACATCTGTATGTGGGTAAGTAACTGGCTGAGGGATAGAAAACAGAGGGTGGTTATTAGTGGAACACACTCAGATTGGGTCACTGTCACTAGTGGGGTACCTCAGGGGTCAGTATTGGGCCCTATTCTCTTCAATATATTTATTAATGATCTTGTAGAAGGCTTGCATAGTAAAATATCAATTTTCGCAGATGACACTAAACTGTGTAAAGTAATTAACACTGAAGAGGACAGTATACTACTACAGAGCGATCTGGATAGACTGGAGGCTTGGGCAGATAAGTGGCAGGTAAGGTTTAACACTGACAAATGTAAAGTTATGCACATGGGAAGGAATAATGCAAGTCACCCGTACATACTAAATGGTAAAACACTCGGTAACACTGACATGGAAAAGGATCTAGGAATTTTAATAAACAGCAAACTAAGCTGCAAAAACCAGTGTCAGGCTGCTGCTGCCAAGGCCAAAAAGATAATGGGTTGCATCAAAAGGGGCATAGATGCCCGTGATGAGAACATAGTCCTACCACTTTACAAATCATTAGTCAGACCACACATGGAGTACTGTGTACAGTTCTGGGCTCCTGTGAACAAGGCAGACATAGCAGAGCTGGAGAGGGTCCAGAGGAGGGCAACTAAAGTAATAACTGGAATGGGGCAACTACAGTACCCTAAAAGATTATCAAAATTAGGGTTATTTACTTTAGAAAAAAGATGACTGAGGGGAGATCTAATTACTATGTATAAATATATCAGGGGTCAGTACAGAGATCTATCCCATCATCTATTTATCCCCAGGACTGTAACTGTGACGAGGGGACACACCCTTATTGTCTGCTGAGGCATGGCATCCCACTGTTCTTGAAGGACAGCCCTTTAGGTCATTTAGGTTCTGGCGTACAGAGTTACAAGCCTCTACACGTGACTCAGCTGATCCCATAGGTTTGCAATGGGATTGCAAATGGCTACGGAGAAAGTGCAGGCCACTCCATTTGAGGTACCCCAGTTTACAGCAGCCATTTCCTAATGATGCGACCTCGATGAGCTGGCGTATTGTCATCCATGAACATGAAATTAGGCCTGTGTTGTTCATGCAGAGGCACAATGACTGGATTAATGATGTTATTCAAGTAGTATTGCTTGTCACTTTACCACTCACAAAGTGTAGGGCAATTCTGTATTGACTAGACACACCTGCCCACCCTGTAACACCATCACCACAAACAAAGGCTCATCTGGTGACAACAGTGGCTGATGCATAGCGCTCTCCTTGACATCTCCATTGTTGGTAACCTTCAGTTCTGCTCAGTGTGGATCGACTTTCAGCAGTTAACAGCACTGAGGCCCACTGGTCCCTCCTCCAGCTCCCTGGCCCATGCAAGACAATGACGCCTGTCCTTTGTGGTGTGGTAAGGTACCCTTGCAGGTGGTCTAGCACCCAGACCATGCTGATGTAAATGGTTTTGAATGGTCTGACATGACACTTGAGTGCCTCTCACCTCCCTTAAATGTGCCTGGAGTTGTGTGGCATTCATTATCCAGTTCCACAGGGCATTGTTCACAATGAAGTGGTCATCAGTGTGGGATGTGGTCAAAGAACGTCCTTTTCTATGCCTTTCTGCGACTCTTCTAGTCTCTCTGTATCTGTCACGGACGTTCCCGTGACAGGTGGCAGGAGATCAGTAAGACTGGCAACATGTGGTTTGATCTGACATGTTTTCTGTGGATCAAATGACATCTGCGTTGTTTCTGGTGCTTGCCACACCTTCTTTCTCCAGGTGTGACTATTATGGTAATTTAACCCTCTCTATTTATTGTTGTTTCTCCCACTATGCTATGTGGTTTATAGCTTCAGTTTGAACTGTGGAAAGCTGGTGTGTGGATCTCAGCTGAGTTCCTGGTGCTGCCATTAGCCATATGAAGTTAAGTGTTTTCTTTTCCTTTTGTATTTTGTTTGGGTTATTTTGTGTGTTGCATTTCCCTGTCATTTGTATTAAGGCCTGAGGGAGACTCCTGTTCGTCCTTCCTTTTGGAGGAACAGGTTGTCTCAGTCCTGACATTAGTACCAGGGTCCTATAGGGAGAGTTAGGACATTAGGTATTCCTGTGTATGAACTCACCTACCTCTGGGGTCTGTTCATACTGGTAGTTAGTCAGGACTTTGATTAGGGTTTTACTGGGAGGTGTCCATCTCCCAGTCCCTAGTTTCCAGGCCTTGTTCCCTCACCCCATGTTCGGTGTGGTGTTTCCCTCCCACACCCGAAAGTGACAGTATCTTTGTTGCAACCTGCTGATGACACTCTGTGACACTCCAAGGTCAGTGGCTACTTCCGTTTGTAAATATCCTGCTTGAAGCCTTGCAATGGAGAGCTACTGTTCATCAATTGTTAGGTGTCGTCTTGGTCTCATGATGTCAACATGTGAACAGCATGATGAGGAGGACTGTTTAAATACCAATTCTAATTAAACCAAGAAATTTATTGGACGATTCATGGATCAAACACCTGTTGTGAATTTTACCGTTAAGCTACTTGTCAGACAACAGCAAGTTCTGGACAAAGTACTCAAACATTGAACAGTTGGACATGTGCATTCAAAAGTTTAGAGAAGGTCACATTAAGTTCACCTGTAAAGGTTAAAGTGCATTTTAGGTTCATCCTGAAACTTCAACCACAAGCCAAATATCCACTAACTTTTTGTGAGTAGTATATACTGTATGTATTCTTTTTACCATGGAAGTCTATTAGCCACGTATCCTTTGGTATGCTTGTACAGTGCTATATGTCACAGAATTCCATTGGAGGTATGCCTTAGGATATTCCTCTGATTATAGATCTTATTCTTTTGCACAAAATTGACTCATAGCAGTTCTACATTCACTTACAGTGTTGTCTCAAAATCATAAGTGCTACTTAACAGGGATCTGCTTTTAATTGCATTACAAACTGTCATGGGATGTATCATCAATAGTGATGAGCGGGAGGTGCCATATTCGGTTTCGCGATATTTCGCGAATATTCGCATGAATATTCGTGTTATATTCGTCGAAATCGAATATTCGCAATTATTCCAATTATCGCGAAATTATTTTTTCGCATATTGCGAAAATTTATCTTGATAGTATAAGGCAACGTTCCTATGCTAATGACTATGGCTAGGCTAATATGTGTATTTTACGAAATTTCGTAATATTGCTCTAACTTCGTCTCTTAGAATATTACGAATATTCTAAAAGACGAAGTTAGAGCAATATTAAGAACATTTGCAAAAGTCGAAATTGCGATGCGAGTAATATAACACGAAATAGTCGCATGAAGATTTAAACTTAGCACTGCTATATTCCATATTCTAGCCTAATATGGAATATAGCTGTGTTAAGTTAGCACTGCTATATTCCATATTAGGCTAGAATATGGAATATAGCTGTGCTAAGTTGAAATCTTCATGCGACTATTTCGTGTTATATTACTCGCATCGCAATTTCGACTTTTGCAAATGTTCTTAATATTGCTCTAACTTCGTCTTTTAGAATATTCGTAATATTCTAAAAGATGAAGTTAGAGCAATATTACGAAATTTCGTAAAATACACATAGATTGTATTTAAGCTAATATACTGCTATAGTAATAATTTTTAATAGTGTACATATTTTACAAAACTTAAGTTCAGAAGAGGCAAAAAAAAATTACAGGAAAAAAAAGGGATTATAGCACTATATTAGCTAAATTACAATCTATATGTGTATTTTACGAAATTTCGTCATATTGCTCTAACTTCGTCTTTTAGAATATTCGTAATATTCTAAGAGACGAAGTTAGAGCAATATTACGAAATTTCTAAAAGACGAAGTTAGAGCAATATTAAAGTTAGAGCAATATTAAGAACATTTGAAAAAGTCGAAATTGCGATGCGACTAATATAACACGAAATATTCGCATGAAGATTTCAACTTAGCACTGCTATACTCCATATTCTAGCCTAATATGGAATATAGCAGTGCTAACTTAGCACAGCTATATTCCATATTAGGCTAGAATATGGAGTATAGCAGTGCTAAGTTGAAATCTTCATGCGAATATTTCGTGTTATATTACTCGCATCGCAATTGCGACTATTGCGAAATTTCGTAAAATACACATAGATTAGATTGTAATTTAGCTAATATGGAATATAGCAGTAAGTTGAAAACGCCACTGACTGGAGCAGCCAGGAAGCCAGGAATCCAAAGGACAGGTAAGAACAACTTTAGGGAAGTGGGAAAGAAAAAAATATAATAAAAAAAAAAAGAAAAAAAACGAATATTCTATTTCGCGAATATATAGAACGATATTCTAAATATTCGCGAAATCTCGAAATTGCGATATTCGAGAAAAAAATTCGCAATTCGAATATTCGCGCTCAACACTAATCATCAATAATGTTAAATTGATTATTGTTGAAAGCCATTTGAAATCCATAAGGAATAGACCCTAGTTTTAAGTGATTCCAAAGTTAGCACCAAATGGAGTTGTCTTCTTCTGGACATTGGACCCTTTAATATAATTGACCCTGGGCCCAAACAAAGGTCTTCTGGTACTTTGGTGGTCCAATGTGAATCTTTGTGCACTCTTCTTGCAACGCTGTACGGTTTGGAAACAAAGCAATGCAGCCAAATGTATCACAGCAGCACACTGTGTGATTTGATCTTAGATAATGTATGGTAGTAGACACTTTTTCTTTTGCCACCTCTTGGCAGGCTTAGTTTACACAAATATTTTGCTTCCAAATAATGGCACATACCATTTATAAATCCTGAAAATGTTATGACTCTGCTTAGCTACACCCCCTTTCTAGACATTTTTCTTAACAGTTTTGTGATTGTCTAAAACAGATAAATTCTGCAAATGCCATGTACACCACTTTTTGGTGCAAAGGGAATTGTAGTGCATTTTGCTTGGTAAATCTCCCCCAACTATTAACATATATAGGATATTTAGGATAAAGCTACAATATTCTGCTACAATATTCTGCATCTGAAATCCAGAAAAACATGTACGTCCATGGTCTCTTGGGACTGGATTAAAGACTTAACTGGCCAATGGGTAAGGCACACATGTCAAATTTCCCAATAAAACTCTCCACATCTTTCCTTATGGCTAGCCACCAAACAGATCAACACAAAGTTTTGCACATAAATGGATTACCAGCCAACTTGCTTCCATGGCTTTCCAAAAGAACAGTGTATGGACCTACTGTAATATTTCTAGGGACAAACAACAGTTGAGGAGGTATTCTCTGGAGGTGACTGAGACTGCAAATGTAACTCAGAAATGTCCTGCATTAACCCATCCGCAATTTTATCAGTAAGATGATAGGAGAAGGCATGGGAGTTTCCACATGTTGTAGGAAACTGCAAGAAAGGGCATCAGCTTTTAGGTTTTTGGAACCTGGACGGAGGTTAATGATAAAATGCAACCTAACATAAAACAAAGCCCATCTAGACTGCCTGGGGTTAATTGGGTATTCCGGTTATATAAAGTTATCATCTCTCTACAAGAAAGGGATAACTATTAGATTGGTGGGAGTCCTACAACTGGAACCCCACTGATCATGAGAGTGGGGACACTGTACCCTGTGGATCCCATCCAAAATACACAGAGAGGTCAGTCAGGCATGTGTGCTGCCGCTCCAATAATTTCTATGGAAGAAAAACAGGGTTTTGTGATTGGTGGGGATCCTGTTGTTGCTCATTCATCAGGCAATTATCAGCAGTTAGTGTTGGGCGAGCATGCTTGGCCGAACACTAATTTTACTCGAGCATCACGATGCTCGGCACATCGTGGTGTTTGGCCGAATACCGCGTGTGCTCTAGCGCGATGCTCGAGTCTCCTCCCCGCACGTTTGTTGGCTGCTACGCAGCACGAGTATCTTTTTTCTGACTATTCACAGCGTACAAATGTCCTTACCCCAGGCATTTGAACGCAAGCGCAAATACCCAGCCACCCACCCACAGACCATAACACTAAATGCGCAACTTTCCAAATTACTGGCCTTGGAAATGTTGCCATTTTGGCTTGTGGACACTGAGTCTATTCCGCAGCCTGATGTCGGCGGCCATCCCTCGTTACGGAGTCCCCAGCCGCCACTATTTTTCACTGTGTGCCGTGCCCACCTTACACCAGCATGTGTCCCGTAACATCACCGGTGCCCTGAACAATGCAGTTACTGGGAAGGTCCACTTAACCACTAACACATGGACAAGTGCTTTCGCCCAGGGATGCTACATTTCCCTGATGGCATACAGGGTGAACGTTGTGGAGGCCGGGAGCGAGTCGTACTTTGGGATGGCACAGGTGCGACCGACGCCAAAGATTGCGGGCCTTAATTCCATCAGGGTTTCCGCCACCACCTACGTTAGTGGCTCCAATCCCTACTTCTCCTCCTCCGCCTCCTCCTCCACTTCCACCTCTGAAAATATCAACTTGCAGCACCAGTCAGCCATCATTCAGTAGCTGAAAGCAGTGTAGCACTGCAGTTGGGAAGCGGCAACAGGCCGAGCTTAAACTGATCTGCTTAGGTGACAAACAGCACACTGCCGCAGAGCTGTGGCAGGGGATAAGGGACCAGACTGAGCTTTGGCACTCGCCACTCAACCTAGAACAAGGCATGGTTGTGTCTGATAATGGCCGTAACTTTGTTGCGGCTTTGGAGCTCGGCAAGCTCACACACATACCATGCCTAGACCACATGTTCAACCTAGTGGTTTCTCAAAACCTACCCCAATTTGCCTAAGCTACTGGTGAAGGTGCACCGCATGTGTGCCCATTTCCGCAAGTCATCGACAGCTTCCACCCATCTGGCAACGCTGCAGCAGTGCTTGCAATTGCCAGCTCACTGCCTGTTGTGCGACGTGAGCACACGCTGGAACTCGACGTTCCACATGTTGGCCAGGCTTTGTGAGCAGCAGAGGGCAGTAGTGGAATACCAGCTGCAACATGGTCGTTGCCTTTCCAGTCAGCTTCCACTCTGCACAAGCGACAAGTGGGCATTGATGTCTGACCTATGTGAGGTTTTATGCAACTTCAAGGAATCAGCACAGATGGTGAGCGGTAATAACGCTATTATCAGCGTAACCATCCCACTTCTGTGTCTACTCAAACGCTCGCTGCTCACAATGAAGGCGGATGCTTTGCATGTGGAAGAGGTGGAAAAGGGGGAAGAAAGTACACAGGGTGATAGCCAGACCACCCTGCTGCTGAGCTAACCATTGAAAAAATTATGGACGAGGGACTGCTGGTGAGCTGACCCTGCAAAACATTATGGTTGAGAGCCTGCTGGAGAGCTGACCTTCAAAAAGATTATATGCAAGGGCCTGCAGGTGAGCTGACCCTCTACAACATTAGGAACGAGGGTAGACTAATAATCATGTTGATATGATGGAAGAGGAGGAGGACGAGGACGAGAAAAGGAACATTGAACTATATACCCTTTTTTGTGGTGGAAGGGGTGCATGGGAACAGTGGCGTCTCTAGCTTTCAAATTTTGGGGGGCACACTGGGGGCCAGGACAAAAGTAGGGGGGGCAGCTATAACAACGATACATTTACACAAGTATGCTTAGAAATGCTACGATACTTTACCCAATACCTAAAACCGCAACAGGGAAGAAAAGTCCTGCTGTCTGTGGTTTAAAAAAAAACAAAAAACAATAACTCAGATTTCAACATGTCCTAGTTGCCTGTGGATGACACTTTTATAAGGAGAGGGATCTGTGGATGACACTGCTATGGGGGGGGGGATCTGTAGATGACACTGTTATGAAGGGGGATCTGTGAATGACACTGTTATGGAGGGGGATCTGTGGATGACACATACCGTATATAGCATCTTATGCTATATGTGTCATCCACAGATCTACCCCATGACAGTGTAATCCCCATTTCCCCCTCCATAACAGTGTCATCCACAGATCTCCCTCCCTATAACAGTGTCATCCACAGATCCCCCTCCCTATAACAGTGTCATCCACAGATCCCCCTCCCTATAACAGTGTCATCCACAGATCCCCCTCCCTATAACAGTGTCATCCACAGATCTCCCTCCCCGCCTCTCATAGGAGTGTACATTTAAAATTTCTAAACTGTAATCCATATCCTGCAGTAACTTTAACTTTAAATCAGGATTAAGCGGCCGCTCATCTCTACTAGTACCTTAACCTTACACCACTCGGCTAGCTTCTGTAACAGGCCCAGGCTACAGCCTACAGGCACTGCCTGTTAGTTGTTACCTAGCGAGTGCTGATTTCTGCAGGTCAGAGGATACGGATTACAGTTTAGAAGAAATGTACATTCCTGTGAGTGGTCCAGTGGCGGATCCAGAGCCTGGTCTCGGGAGGGGCACTTCCAGATTATTTTCTGTCCTCCGCCACAAAACAATTGTGCTTCTAGAACAGACT
The DNA here is from genome assembly GCF_905171765.1 of Bufo bufo. Taxonomy (NCBI): domain Eukaryota; kingdom Metazoa; phylum Chordata; class Amphibia; order Anura; family Bufonidae; genus Bufo; species Bufo bufo. Next base: position 421,542,703 of record NC_053390.1, read on the forward strand.
ACACAGTATAAAGGTATACTGTATATTGTGTGGCACAGTGGATGCTATATGTGTATAACATAAACATATTTCACATGAAAACTTACAATTACTTGGCTTGGCCCTTGGGGATCTTGGACACCATTTCAACACTTGGCTGGGGGGCTCGGCGGAGCTGAGTTGTGTTTTATCCTAATGATAAAGATTTCATAATAAGGATTTGGAGAAGAGAGAGAGGGATAGCAGAGCAGGGAGAGGCTGGTGCTGCTACTAGGGGGTCATACCATGGGGGAGTAATAAAGCCCACCATAATGCCCCCCCAGTAGAAATAATTCTCCTTATAATGTGACAATGCAGAAAATACCCCCTGTAATGCCTCCAGTTGAGCTAATGTCCCCATAATGTGCCAGTATAAAATACCCCTATATAGTGCCCCCGGTAAATGCCCCCATAGTGCTCCTCTCCCCCCTTCCTCCTAGTGCCCCCCATAATGTACCAGTATAAAATGCCCCATATATCGTGCCCATGTAGATGCCCTCAGTGTCCCCCATAATTTGCAAGTATAAAATACCCCTCCAATGTGCCAGTAACAAGAGCCCCCCCATAATGTGCCAGTTACAAGAGCCCCCCATCACCTGCCAGTAACAAGAGCCCCCCATCATGTGCCAGTAACAAGAGCTCCCCCATCACGTGCAGTAATAAGAGCCCCCATCATGTGCCAGTAATAAGCCCCCCCATCATGTGCCAGTAATAAGCCCCCCATCATGTGCCATTAACAAGAGCCCCTCCAATACGCCAGTAACAAGAACCCCCCATCATGTGCCAGTTACAAAAGCCCCCCATCACCTGCCAGTAACAAGAGCCCCCCCATCATGTGCCAGTAACAAGAGCCCCCCATCATGTGCCAGTAATGAGCCCCCCATCATGCACCATTAATAAGCCAGCCATCATGTGCCAATAATAAGCCCCCCATCATGTGCCAGTAATAAGCCCCCCATCATGTGCCAGTAATAAGCCCCCCATCATGTGCCAGTAATAAGCCCCCCATCATGTGCCAGTAATAAGCCCCCCATCATGTGCCAGTAACAAGAGCCCCCCCATCATGTGCCAGTAATAAGCCCCCCCATCATGTGCCAGTAAGAAAAGCCCCCCATCATTTGCCAGTAACTAAAGCCCCCCATGTGCCAGTAATAAGAACCCCCATGTGCCAGTAATAAGAGCCCACCCATCATGTGCCAGTAACAAGAGCCCCCCCATGTGCCAGTAACAAGAGCCCCGTTCATTGCAACTTTTTACTGCCTCCCCAAGGTCCATAAGGGTACTGTACCATTGAAGGGGCATCCCATTGTATCTGGGATAGGCGGGCTCTCACAAAACTGTGGGGTTTATATTGACCAAATACTCCGACCATTTGTTCAGAGTCTACCCTCTTATATTAGAGACACTGCAGACCAACTTACTAGACTGGAGGGTATCACAGTAGAGTCAAACTGATTCCTGGCATCAATAGATGTTGAGGCATTGTATTCTTCAATTCCACACAAGGCTGTAGGCCACTTTTTGAAAGCTAGGGGCCAACAATTTGTAGCACATAATGATCTGGTTTTGGAACTACTATGGTTTGTCATCACAAGAAACTACCGTACTTTCTATTTGACAGTCGTTTCTATCACCAGCTCAGGGGCACTGAGATGGGCAAGATATTGTGCACCATCCTATGCTAATCTGCTCCTGAACTGGTGGGAAGAAACAATGGTATTCGGTGATGTAACAATAGAGGGACTAAAAAATGTAGTCCTCTGGGCTTGCTTCATTGATGACATTTTTGTTATCTGGAGTGGGACAGAATCTGACTTTGAGAGATTTGTTGAAGTACTCAATATAAATTCTATGAACCTGAGATTTACATCAGTAACAGCAAAAGAGTGCTTTCCCTTTCTTGACATCTCCATTTGGAAATATAATCGGGAATCATTTACAAACCACTATATATCGAAAACCCACCTCTACAAATTCACTTTTAAGGTGGGAAAGCAATCACCCGGCCCCCCTCAAACGTGGGATACTCACTGGTCAATAGCTGAGACTCAGACTAAACTGTTCTGAATTTATTTATCAAGCAAATGACCTAAGAACTAGGTTTCGCAAGCGGGGCTACCCGGACAGGGTTCTTTGCACATCTTATCAAAGGGCTTTACAACAGGAATGTACCACCTTACAACATCCCTCAAGTATTCCCCGCCATACTTCACAGGGTCTGATCAGGTTGACAGGAACATTTGACGCAGCATCAGTACAGGTTAAAGACATCATCTCTCATCACTGGGAGACTTTGCTCATGGACCCATAACCCAATAAAAGGGTGTTACCATTGTGGAAATTGCAGCTTTTGTGACTGTATACAGACAGGCAAATCTTTTACAAGGAAAGAAACGGAACATATTTATTTTATACGCGATTTCATCCATTGTCGCACCAAGGGGGTCATACCTGATCACCTGTGAATGTGGGTTACAGTATGTAGGTAAGACATGAAGGGAGTTCCGTTGCAGCATTGGTGAGCAGTGCACCTTAATGATGTACGCAGTAAAAAGGAGACCCCAAAAGCCAGACACATCAATGAAGTACGTGAAGGAAAATTGGATGTCATTAAGTTCAAAGGAATTGAACGAGTCAACAGGTCACCTAGAAGATGCGACTGGGACAAATATATTTTGCAGAGAGAGACTTGGTGGATGTTTAGATTAAATACACCAAGTCCTAATGGCCTTAATGAACAATTAAATTGTTGGTGTTTTCTTGAATCATTTGGACATTTTCCTCTCTCCCTTTTTCTTTTGCTACAAGTTTTCCAGCAGACTTTGAGCCAGTCATAATTGTCCTATAATTTGCCCATTAACGTGTTAAGATTTACTAACGCTGTATTTTCTTAATATACCTATTCAGTAATACATGCATGGATGTGGTGGTTTGAGGCTGCGATCATACAGTGGTGCTGAAGCTGAATCACACTTCTCAACGACGCCTCCTCCCTGTATTTGTGTGGAAGACACCTCTGGTTTCCTGGGAGCACTTTGGCTTGACTGCACTCTGCAGTCTTCCCCCCTCCCGCCCTCCAGTCCTAATACTCACTCCGGCTGTACATTTGATGCCGGTGGGGTGACGTCACTGGATAGGGCGGGAGGGGAGGAAGAGATCGCGCCTCTGTCATTAGGGCATATCAGTCCTGACAGGGCATATTAGGGTCAGTGGTTACCCTGATGGCCCCTTATCACTCCCCCCAATAGAAGTTTATTTGTTTTTTTCCATGCAGTTGAACTTCAAGCAACTTCTACTTACCACTGATGGATTGATGGATACTCCGTAATTCTGGTGTTATTCAGTACACAGAGATTTATTTATTTTTTATGAGGTATGATCTTTTGGTATGTGCACATCACCTTTTGTGTTCATCTTTGATGACTTTTTATTTATATTGGATTAAAAGTTAAGTTTTATACTCACTACTACCCCTAGATACATTTACCTTTTCTCCAGAGGTACAGGTTAAATTAATATCAAATTTTCTGGCCAAAATCAAAATCCCAAAAATCTTCTGCATCACCACAATAAACAAAAGTCTGCATTGGCAAGATATACTTGTCCCTTTAATCTTAGGGACAACAAAAAAATATCTCACCTTTTTTTTCAGGATTAGAAGTTTTTTGTCTTGAGAGTACACTTCTGGGCAAAGTGCCCCTTATTACACACTGCAAACAAACACATAAGGGTTTCCCGCTATCCATCTTTGCCTCAGAGAATTTCAGGGGAGTTTCAATTTGCATAGGTTCATCCTCAGTAATATACAGTAGTATAGGACACTGCAAAAGGACGACATGAAGTAGGCTCTCTCTCTCTGACCTTCTCTCTCTCATACTCCTGTCAATATTAATGACTAGAAAAATTAGACCCTTAAGAGAGTCACATATGAGAAATTGTTTCATTGAATGTTTAACCTGATCAGAGAGGCCCAAGTGATACTGACTATGGAAGGTGGTTTCATTCCAATTACTAGAAGTAGCCCACTGTCTAAAATCTGTCCTGTGTTCCTGTTTCAAGGCACAAAGATGAGCTGCAGCTGACGAAGCAACATCTGGGTCATCGTAGAACCCTAAAGCTTAGAGAACTGCATCCTTACTTTGTAAAGAAGGATCTCTTAGCCTAAGAATAAATGCCCAAGACTGAGGTTTCTTCTGCAACAGGGTCTTAATAATACTTTTTGGGTCTCTTTTTGGGTCTCTAACCCTGAGGATCTAGGGATACGGTTTATAATTCTAAGAACACTTCTCATACTGAGTGTGTGCAACAGGAAAAGAGTTTGGTAAATGTATGCAAGGTTCAGGGAAACCTGTAGGAATAATGTTGCCATCCTGCAATTTGTGAGAGAGTTGTTCCTGAGTTACTTTCATCAAAGAACCAAAAACTGAATCTGGTCAGGCAAATTCTGCACTGGACTAGTGTCAGACATGATACACCTTCCGGTTTCATGTCTGTTGATACTCAGATACTACCAGTTTATTTTGTCAAATTTTGGTGACAGACTCCCTTTAAAATAATAGAAATTTTAACGTTAAATACATATTTGTTAGTTACCTCTGGATCATCAGTGCTTTGAATTGGAGTCTGTTCAAATAAAGACTGACTCATAGCAGCCAACGGAACAGTGTTTGTTGTATCGTTATTATTTCGATCCGTTTCTTCTATTGTTTCAAATAAGGTCTATGTTTTGAAATATGTAAAAATCTGATTTTTTTTTAACTTTAGACACTACCAATTATATAAATTATTAATTACCGAAGTTACCGACAGATTTTGTGGTTCATCATCAATGTAACAGGCTAATACTGTGTAGTTAGTTGACAAAGGCAGTTCTAAACATGAAAAAATATTAGTACCTCATTTACAGTATTGTTTCCCTCAAATTGAAAATGTCAAAGGGGTTCCAATACAGAATTGCTATCACATTCTGTCTCTTCATTGTCTACTTCCTAAAAAAAAAAAAAAAAAAATTGAAATATTAAGAAAAACAAGTGTATAAGAATTGTGTTATTAATTTTTAATATGATTGTTATTTCTACATTTATATAATGGAGGAGGATTATAAAAATATAATCTTGCATATAATGATTTCCTTTTGATAGTCGGTGAACTAACGGTGGTCTTTGGATGACACTGTTACGAGCAATTTATGGATTATGCACTTTTAAGTGACTACAAACTTCTTATCCTAAACAATTCACTCACATCCTGCATCAAATTTGGTTTATTGTTTAGAAAGGAAGGAAGGAAGGAAGAGGGGGGTTATAGTCTCATTAAAGCAAAATTAACACGTACCCAATAGTGTTGAGCGCGAATATTCGAATATCTAATTTTCTTCGCGAATATCGGCACTTCGCTAATTCGCGAATATTTCGAATATAGTGATATAAATTCGATATTTCGAATATTCTTTTTTTTTTTTTTATTGTTATATTTTTTTCTTTCCCACTTCCCTAAAGTTGTTCTTACCTGTCCTTTGGATTCCTGACTTCCTGGCTGCTCCAGTCAGTGCCCGTTGCCGCTTCTGCCGACTTCCGTGCTCATGGAGCGTCCCCATCACCATGGGAACGTCTCCATATACTAGAATGTACTGTCGTATTTGAGAATTACGTGAAAAATCGCAATTCGATTATTTCAAGTTATAATAATCGAATTTCGATTTTAACTTAGCACTGCTATATTTAATTCTAGCCTAATATGGAATATAGCAGTGCTAAGTTAAAATCGAAATTCGATTATTATAACTTGAATTAATCGAATTGCGATTTCATCTTGGACCTGGTTTACTATGGTTGGCTTGGTAGAATTAGCGAATATGACGAAAAAAAAAATAGAATAATTATAATACCTGATAATTATTATAATTATTCTATTTATTAAAAAAAAGCAAAGTAATATAATCGCGTAGCGAATTAAACTTAGCTGTCTCTATAGTAAACTTTCCTATTTGATTGCTAGAATTAGCGAAGTTGATGAATAGGTAGCTAAAATAAAGATGCAGAATACTTCGTTATCTTCGTTTTGTGGAATATGACGAATACATTCGTTATATTCGTTTTGTGGAATATGACGAATACATTCGTCATATTCGCTAATTCTACCAAGCCAACCATAGTAAACCAGGTCCAAGTTGAAATCACAATTCGATTAATTCAAGTTATAATAATCGAATTTCGATTTTAACTTAGCACTGCTATATTCCATATTAGGCTTGAATTAAATATAGCAGTGCTAAGTTAAAATCGAAATTTGATTATTATAACTATTTCAAGTTATAATAATCGAATTTCGATTTTAACGAATTGCGATTTTTCACGTAATTCTCCAATCCGACAGTACATTCTAGTATATGGAGACGTTCCCATGGTGATGGGGACGCTCCATGAGCACGGAAGTCGGCAGAAGCGGCAACGGGCACTGACTGGAGCAGCCAGGAATCCAAAGGACAGGTAAGAACAACTTTAGGGAAGTGGGAAAGAAAAAAATATAACAATAAAAAAAAATAAAAAATTCAAGTTATAATAATCGAATTTCGATTTTAACTTAGCACTGCTATATTCCATATTAAGCTAGAATTAACGAATATGGAATATAGCAGTGCTAAGTTAAAATCGAAATTCGATTACTATAACTTGAATTAATCGTATTGCTATTTCAATAGGAGAGTAGCCTTTAAGTTAAAATCGCAATACGCGATTATTTAAATCGCATATTAATCGCGATAACAAGAATAATGACGAATATTCGATTTCGACGAATATAAAACGAATATTCTATCGAATATTCGCAAATTTCGACGAAATCGAATATGGCACCTGCCGCTCATCACTAGTGTTGAGCGCGAATATTCGAAAAGCGAATTTTTTTAACGAATATCGCAATTTCGAGATTTCGCGAATATTTCGAATATAGTGCTATATATTCGTAAAAACGAATATTCGTTTTTTTTTTTTAACAAAATTACAGTACACATATAATTGATTGTTTCCCAAAGGTCCAAAAGCTCAGAACTTAGTCACATTGCCGAGAAAGTGATAAAGTTGCGAATCTTCGTAAGGCGATTATATTAGCGCATAGGCGAATATCTGCACTTGTCCCCAGAACAGAAAGGCAAAGGCCTGTGCATTCATATAGTATAGCACCATATTCGCGAATATTTCGAACTTCGAAAATTTCGACTTACGAATATTCGTATTTTTTATTTTAGTTTCCACAGTACAGATTACATTCATCTGTACTCTGTCAACTACTTTCATCACCCCCCAGTGTATCTCGATTGTTTCCCAAAGGTCCAAAAGCTCAGAACTTAGTCACATTGCCGAGAAAGTGATAAAGTTGCGAATCTTCGTAAGGCGATTATATTAGCGCATAGGCGAATATCTGCACTTGTCCCAGAACAGAGGCAAAGGGCTTTGCATTCATATAGTATAGCACCATATTCGCGAATATTTAGAACTTCGAAAATTTCGACTTACGAATATTCGTATTTTTTATTTTAGTTTCCACAGTACAGATTACATTCATCTGTACTCTGTCAACTACTTTCATCACCCCCCAGTGTATCTCGATTGTTTCCCAAAGGTCCAAAAGCTCAGAACTTAGTCACATTGCCGAGAAAGTGATAAAGTTGCGAATCTTCGTAAGGCGATTATATTAGCGCATAGGCGAATATCTGCACTTGTCCCAGAACAGAGGCAAAGGGCTTTGCATTCATATAGTATAGCACCATATTCGCGAATATTTAGAACTTCGAAAATTTCGACTTACGAATATTCGTATTTTTTATTTTAGTTTCCACAGTACAGATTACATTCATCTGTACTCTGTCAACTACTTTCATCACCCCCCACTGTATCTCGATTGTTTCCCAAAGGTCCAAAAGCTCAGAACTTAGTCACATTGCCGAGAAAGTGATAAAGTTGCGAATCTTCGTAAGGCGATTATATTAGCGCATAGGCGAATATCTGCACTTGTCCCAGAACAGAGGCAAAGGGCTTTGCATTCATATAGTATAGCACCATATTCGCGAATATTTAGAACTTCGAAAATTTCGACTTACGAATATTCGTATTTTTTATTTTAGTTTCCACAGTACAGATTACATTCATCTGTACTCTGTCAACTACTTTCATCACCCCCCACTGTATCTCGATTGTTTCCCAAAGGTCCAAAAGCTCAGATCTTAGTCACATTGCCGAGAAAGTGATTGAGGCGCGAATATTCGTAATGCGTAATTTTATTAGCGCACATGCGAATATCGGCTCTTCGTGAGGACATTAATCCCTCCCTCATTTTAGATTGTGGGCCAATGAGAAGGAGTCCAACAGGTTAGCAACATCCCTAGCAACCAATCATAAAGTTGCCCACCCCATTACTATATAAGATTTTGTCACGGCATCCATTTTGTGCAGTTTCATGTGGTGGTGATTGAGAGAGGAGCTTGGAACTGTGCAGTGCTTTGCTTTTTTAAAAGCAAATTACAAATCGAATTGTTTAATCTGATAGTGTTAGATAGGGTAGGTTAGTGTAGCTGATAGGTTAAAGATTAGGGTATAGAGTTAGGAGAAAAATAATAATTTATTTAGGTTAGTGAATAGATTAGTGTAGCTGTTAGTTTCTAGTGCAGGGTGCAGTGTAGGGCCTAGTTAGGAGAAATATAATAATTTAGGTTAGTGAATAGTTAGCTGATAGTTTCTAGTGCAGGGTGCAGTGTAGGGCCTAGTTAGGAGAAATATAATAATTTAGGTTAGTGAATATATTAGTTAGGTGATAGTTTCTAGTGAAGGGTGTAGGTTAGTTATAGTGTAGGCTTTAGTTTTCCTTTATTACTGTTTAGTTTGTGTCGTGTCAGTGTCTACGTCCTTTAGTGTAGTTTATTAGTTTTCCTTTATTACTGTTTAGTTTGTGTCGTGTCAGTGTCTACGTCCTTTAGTGTAGTTTATTAGTTTTCCTTTATTACTGTTTAGTTTGTGTCGTGTCAGTGTCTACGTCCTTTGTTAGTTAAAAAAAAAAAAAGACCAAAAAAAATTTATTCGTTTTAGTGTTTTTCTTTTACTTGTTATTCGGTGTATTGTCCGCGTTGTTTTCTTTATTGTACGACAGTCCCCATCCCAATAAACTTATTCCCAAAATCAAATTATATTATTTAATTTTTCTATAAATTAAAAAAATAAAAATAATGAGGTCTTCACGAACAAGCAGCAGGGGTAGGAGAGTAGTTGGTCCCAGTGCTGGACAGCTGCCAGCACGGGGCCGCTCCTCTACCCACCGAGGTGCGGACGCAGGTGTCAGGGGCGTCCGCCTTATTCGTGAATATTTTGGGACTGGCAGCAGGAGAATTACCTCACAGGATGCCGAGGAAGTTATGTCTCTCGTGGCACAAGGCAGTGCCACAGAGTCCTCTGCCCCGGCTCCGAGCAGCAGCTGCACTTCGTCTCCTGCAGGACCAACCCCCAGCCCCCAAGAATCGTCTCTGCTCCTGTTTGACAGCGACAGTGAAAGGGACATCTTGGGGGAGGTAATGCAGGAGGCTGATTTGCAGTTCAGTCCTGAGGGTCAGGACCTTATGGAAGGGATGGAGGAGGAGATGGAGGGGGTACCACCTGTATGTACCCCAGTGACATCCCTTCCAACAGGTGCGGGCGGTTTCAGCCAGCAAAACCCCACACCTAATCAGACCCAGGTGTCAGCGAGGGGACAGAGGAGCCAGATCAGGGGCCCCACGTCTGCTGTTCGCCTCAGTCCACCACTGGTTGGCCCGGTGTCTGACATATCGGGGGACGAAGAGGAGGGTGATCGAGAATGGGTGCCACCTCCCTTGTCAGGCATCAGCAGCAATGATGAGGAGGAAGGTAGGCACCAGAGGCAAATGGTGCGACAGGTTGCCAGTGAGCCCAGAGTCAGGGGCTCCACTGGTAATGGCAGTAGGAGGAGGCAGCAGCAGCCACCTCCACCTGTCCGCACCGAGCCCGAGCAGGCGCAAGTCAGCACCGCCCCATCTGACAGGAGGGTGGTGCGTAAGTCGCCTGTTTGGGCTTATTTCACCCTGGCACCAGATGATGCCACAATTGGCATTTGTAATCTGTGCCATGCCAGGGTGAGGAGAGGGAGGTCTGCGGCTCGGCTGGGTACCACTGCCCTAACCCAGCACCTGAGAGTCAACCACTGGCGGGAGTGGGAACAGATGCGGGGTGGTCACAGCAGTGGCGCCACCAGCAGTGCGCAGGGGACAGCAGCTCCTGCCACTGTTCTGCAGCCACCCCAACCACTTCCAACAAGGCGTTCCCACTCCCCCGCTCCCTCTCCTAGAGGTACTGGCATCCAGACCTCTGCCTCCACCGCACCCTCCTCTATGCCCTCCACTGCCGTCCAGCGCCAGCCCACGGTTGCTGACCTTTTTGAACGCACCGCGCCCTATGCCCCCGGGGACCGACGCGTGCGTTCACTCAATGGGCTCCTGGCAAGGGTTATCGCCCAACATCTGCTGCCCTTCAATCTTGTGGACAGCAATCCATTCCGGCAGATGTTGGAGCAGGCACAACCCAGATGGCGTGTCCCCAGCCGCCATTTCTTTGCCAGGACTGGCGTCCCTGCCCTACACCAGCACATTGTGCAGAATGTATCCCTGTCGCTGGATCATGCTGTCAGTGACAGGGTGCATCTGACAATGGATGCTTGGACCAGCAGGCATGGGCAGGGACGCTATATCAGTTTTACTGCCCATTGGGTTTCCCTCCGAGGCGCCGGGGAGGGAACGGCGGCATCAGACTTTGTGGTGCCGCCCCGGGGTGTCCAGGGGAGAACTGCTGCTCTCCCCTCACAAGCCACTGTCTCCACTGCTGCTGAGCCCCCCAGCAAGCGTCCCCGAAGCTACGCAAGTGTGGTGCACGTCCGCTGCCAGGCTGTGCTCCAGCTTGTGAGCTTAGGGGAACGGAGACACACTGGACCTGATGTTCTGGCCGCACTACAGGCTCAGGTCCAGAAGTGGCTGACACCCCGAAGGCTCCAGGCAGGTATGGTTGTCTGTGACAACGGCAGCAACCTCCTCGCCGCCCTCCATGCTGGCAGTCTTACCCACGTACCCTGCATGGCACATGTCCTCAACCTAGTTGTGCAGAAGTTCCTCAGAACATACGAAGGGTTGAGTGACATTGTGCTAAGGGTACGGAGGATTGCCAGCCACTTTAGACGCTCCCCAACTGCTGCCGCGTCCCTGTCCAGACTGCAGCGGGACAACAGCCTGCCACCTCACAGGCTGATTGTCGACAGCGTGACGCGGTGGAACTCCACCCTCCACATGCTGGAGAGGTTGTGGGAGCAGCGAAGGGCGGTGAGGGAATACCTGCTGGACCAAGGCACTCCAGGGCCAACCAACCCACTCCCCTACATCACCAATGCGGAGTGGGGGCAGATACAGCAGGTCTGCCACGTGTTGGCCCCATTTGAGCAGGCGACCAAGATGGTCAGCGGGGAGCATGTCGGCCTCAATGACGTGCTCCCCATAGTGTTCCTGCTGGACAGGACACTAGATCGCCTGCTCGAGGCTGGGGAGAGTGCCTTGGTGGAGCAAGAGGAGGCAATGCTTCACCAGGACGAGGAGGAGGAGGAGGAGGAGGACAATGATGATGTGGAAGTCCAGGAGTCTGGGCCTGGTCAGGAGGGAGAGACGGTGTTGGGGGCACCGTTAGTCCGGGGGTGGGGCAGCTCCGACCGGGAGCATCAGCAACAGCAGCAGGAGGACCAAGAGGTCATGGTCCTGGGCATCCATGAAGAGTCACAGCGGGCTGTCCTCTTCCCTATGGCTGCCCACATGCTGCGATGCCTCCGGAGGGACCCCCGGATCAAGAGAATCAAGGAGAGGGAAGATTATTGGTTGGCCACCCTTTTAGACCCTCGCTGCAAGGGGAAACTGGAGCAGTTCATTCCAGCCTGCCGTAGACAGGCCCGGATGGATCAACTGCGGGCCTGTCTGATCAAGCGGCTGGAGCAGGCCAACCCTCGGCCTCACGCTCCAGTTCTCCCCGCCCATCTCACCCAGCAGGTGGCTGGCCCCAGCAGCACCAGCCGAGCAGGTGACCTTATGGGTGAGATGCGGTCGTTCTACCAGTCTGCGCGACCCAGTAGCAGCAGCAGCAGCAGCAGTCACCACCAGCGGCTGGCCCGCATGGTGGCAGACTACATGGGGTCCGTTGGTGCTTCCGACAGCATGAGCACCGACGACCCCATGGAGTACTGGGTTGCCAGGCTGGACACCTGCCGCGAGCTCGCTCAGTATGCGCTGGAGTTACTATCTTGCCCCCCCTCCAGCGTACTGTCTGAGCGGACATTTAGCGCGGCAGGTGGGGTGGTCACGGACAAGCGGACCCGTCTGTCCACAGAGTCAGTGGACAGACTTACATTCATTAAAATGAACGAGTCCTGGATCGGCAGTGACTTCTTGTCCCCCGCTGTCGGTTCAGGCCGTTGAAGGGTCCCTTGTCCATCCCTCTCCTTGTCTCTCCCTCCAAAACTTTGTTTTTTTTAAATGATATATTGATATATTATTAGATTAATTAATTTTCATTATGTAATTTGACTTAAATTGATTGTTACCAATCCAAAAACTAAATTAAATAGACACGCCGCATGCATCGGTAGTCAACAATTTATTCTTTAAAGCATATTGAGTCAGTATCAGAACACTGCGGCTACACAGCCAGCCTAACCGTGTGATGATTCCTACACGCCAGATGTCTTATTTCATTTATGGGCTTACCATGGCCTGTTGATTTCCCATTAAGCAGTACACATTGCTGCTGCCAACTTTGAACCTGCTGCTGACTGACATGTCATATTTCATTTATGGGCTTACCACATGGCCTGTTGATTTCACATTCCGCAGTACACATTGCTGCTGCCAACTTTGAACCTGCTGCTGACTGACATGTCATATTTCATTTATGGGCTTACCATGGCCTGTTGATTTCCCATTCCGCAGTACACATTGCTGCTGCCAACTTTGAACGTGATGCTGTCTAAAATGTCTTATTTCATTTATGGGCTTACCATGGCCTGTTGATTCCACATTCCGCAGTACACATTGCTGCTGCCAACTTTGAACCTGCTGCTGACTGACATGTCATATTTCATTTATGGGCTTACCACATGGCCTGTTGATTTCCTATTCCGCAGTACACATTGCTGCTGACAACTTTGAACCTGCTGCTGACTGACATGTCATATTTCATTTATGGGCTTACCATGGCCTGTTCATTTCCCATTCCGCAGTACACATTGCTGCTGCCAACTTTGAACGTGATGCTGACTGACATGTCATATTTCATTTATGGGCTTACCACATGGCCTGTTGATTTCACATTCCGCAGTACACATTGCTGCTGCCAACTTTGAACCTGCTGCTGACTGACATGTCATATTTCATTTATGGGCTTACCATGGCCTGTTCATTTCCCATTCCGCAGTACACATTGCTGCTGCCAACTTTGAACGTGATGCTGTCTAAAATGTCTTATTTCATTTATGGGCTTACCATGGCCTGTTGATTTCCCATTAAGCAGTACACATTGCTGCTGCCAACTTTGAACCTGCTGCTGACTGACATGTCATATTTCATTTATGGGCTTACCATGGCCTGTTGATTTCCTATTCCGCAGTACACATTGCTGCTGACAACTTTGAACGTGATGCTGTCTAAAATGTCTTATTTCATTTATGGTCTTACCATGGCCTGTTGATTTCCCATTAAGCAGTACACATTGCTGCTGCCAACTTTGAACCTGCTGCTGACTGACATGTCATATTTCATTTATGGGCTTACCATGGCCTGTTCATTTCCCATTCCGCAGTACACATTGCTGCTGCCAACTTTGAACGTGATGCTGTCTAAAATGTCTTATTTCATTTATGGGCTTACCATGGCCTGTTGATTCCACATTCCGCAGTACACATTGCTGCTGCCAACTTTGAACCTGCTGCTGACTGACATGTCATATTTCATTTATGGGCTTACCATGGCCTGTTGATTTCCTATTCCGCAGTACACATTGCTGCTGACAACTTTGAACGTGATGCTGTGTAAAATGTCTTATTTCATTTATGGTCTTACCATGGCCTGTTGATTTCCCATTAAGCAGTACACATTGCTGCTGCCAACTTTGAACCTGCTGCTGACTGACATGTCATATTTCATTTATGGGCTTACCATGGCCTGTTCATTTCCCATTCCGCAGTACACATTGCTGCTGCCAACTTTGAACGTGATGCTGTCTAAAATGTCTTATTTCATTTATGGGCTTACCATGGCCTGTTGATTCCACATTCCGCAGTACACATTGCTGCTGCCAACTTTGAACCTGCTGCTGACTGACATGTCATATTTCATTTATGGGCTTACCATGGCCTGTTCATTTCCCATTCCGCAGTACACATTGCTGCTGCCAACTTTGAACGTGATGCTGTCTAACATGTCTTATTTCATTTATGGGCTTACCATGGCCTGTTGATTCCACATTCCGCAGTACACATTGCTGCTGCCAACTTTGAACCTGCTGCTGACTGACATGTCATATTTCATTTATGGGCTTACCATGGCCTGTTCATTTCCCATTCCGCAGTACACATTGCTGCTGCCAACTTTGAACGTGATGCTGTCTAAAATGTCTTATTTCATTTATGGGCTTACCATGGCCTGTTGATTTCCCATTAAGCAGTACACATTGCTGCTGACAACTTTGAACGTGATGCTGTCTAAAATGTCTTATTTCATTTATGGTCTTACCATGGCCTGTTGATTTCCCATTAAGCAGTACACATTGCTGCTGCCAACTTTGAACCTGCTGCTGACTGACATGTCATATTTCATTTATGGGCTTACCATGGCCTGTTGATTTCCTATTCCGCAGTACACATTGCTGCTGCCAACTTTGAACGTGATGCTGTCTAAAATGTCTTATTTCATTTATGGGCTTACCATGGCCTGTTGATTCCACATTCCGCAGTACACATTGCTGCTGCCAACTTTGAACCTGCTGCTGACTGACATGTCATATTTCATTTATGGGCTTACCATGGCCTGTTCATTTCCCATTCCGCAGTACACATTGCTGCTGCCAACTTTGAACGTGATGCTGTCTAAAATGTCTTATTTCATTTATGGGCTTACCATGGCCTGTTGATTCCACATTCCGCAGTACACATTGCTGCTGCCAACTTTGAACCTGCTGCTGACTGACATGTCATATTTCATTTATGGGCTTACCATGGCCTGTTCATTTCCCATTCCGCAGTACACATTGCTGCTGCCAGCTTTGAACGTGATGCTGTCTAAAATGTCTTATTTCATTTATGGGCTTACCATGGCCTGTTGATTCCACATTCCGCAGTACACATTGCTGCTGCCAACTTTGAACCTGCTGCTGACTGACATGTCATATTTCATTTATGGGCTTACCATGGCCTGTTCATTTCCCATTCCGCAGTACACATTGCTGCTGCCAACTTTGAACGTGATGCTGACTGACATGTCATATTTCATTTATGGGCTTACCACATGGCCTGTTGATTTCACATTCCGCAGTACACATTGCTGCTGCCAACTTTGAACCTGCTGCTGACTGACATGTCATATTTCATTTATGGGCTTACCATGGCCTGTTCATTTCCCATTCCGCAGTACACATTTCTGCTGCCAACTTTGAACGTGATGCTGACTGACATGTCATATTTCATTTATGGTCTTACCATGGCCTGTTGATTTCCCATTAAGCAGTACACATTGCTGCTGCCAACTTTGAACCTGCTGCTGACTGACATGTCATATTTCATTTATGGGCTTACCATGGCCTGTTGATTTCCCATTCCTCAGTACACATTGCTGCTGCCAACTTTGAACGTGATGCTGTCTGTCCTGATAAGTTATTCAGAGCTATGTTTAGGCCTTTTACTAGACATTTTCCATCTTCCATCCTGTTGATGCTGCTATTGAATTTGCTGATCAGGCTGATTTTGGTTTAGTCATTACACTACATCATTATATTTAAATGTTGATTATGCATTTCCTACTGAGTTGTGCCAAGTTATGTTTAGACCTTATGCTCAACCATTTCAAACTTCCATCTTGTTGATGCTGCATCTGTCTATCCTGAACATGTAGTTATAATTACTCTTTATTCTTCAATTTTATCATTAAATTATGATGCTGCCTATCCTGCAGGATTAGGCGAAAATAATGTAGACCTTTTACTAGCCTACTACCAATTAAGCATATTAGGTGATGTGCATCTCTGTAATGAGAAGGGGTGTGGTCTAATGACATCAACACCCTATATCAGGTGTGCATAATTATTAGGCAATATCCTTTCGTTTGGCAAAATTGGTCAAAAGAAGGACTTGACAGGCTCAGAAAAGTCAAAAATTGTGAGATATCTTGCAGAGGGATGCAGCACTCTTAAAATTGCAAAGCTTCTGAAGCGTGATCATCGAACAATCAAGCGTTTCATTCAAAATAGTCAACAGGGTTGCAAGAAGCGTGTGGAAAAACCAAGGCGAAAAATAACTGCCCATGAACTGAGAAAAGTCAAGCGTGCAGCTGCCAAGATGCCACTTGCCACCAGTTTGGCCATATTTCAGAGCTGCAACATCATTGGAGTGCCCAAAAGCACAAGGTGTGCAATACTCAGAGACATGGCCAAGGTAAGAAAGGCTGAAAGACGACCACCACTGAACAAGACACACAAGCTGCAACGTCAAGAGTGGGCCAAGAAATATCTCAAGACTGATTTTTTGAAGGTTTTATGGACTGATGAAATGAGAGTGAGTCTTGATGGGCCAGATGGATGGGCCCGTGGCTGGATTGGTAAAGGGCAGAGAGCTCCAGTCCGACTCAGACGCCAGCAAGGTGGAGGTAGAGTACTGGTTTGGGCTGGTATCATCAAAGATGAGCTTGTGGGGCCTTTTCGGGTTGAGGATGGAGTCAAGCTCAACTCCCAGTCCTACTGCCAGTTTCTGGAAGACACCTTCTTCAAGCAGTGGTACAGGAAGAAGTCTGCATCCTTCAAGAAAAACATGATTTTCATGCAGGACAATGCTCCATCACACGCGTCCAAGTACTCCACAGTGTGGCTGGCAAGAAAGGGTATAAAAGAAGAAAATCTAATGACATGGCCTCCTTGTTCCCCTGATCTGAACCCTATTGAGAACCTGTGGTCCATCATCAAATGTGAGATTTACAAGGAGGGAAAACAGTACACCTCTCTGAACAGTGCCTGGGAGGCTGTGGTTGCTGCTGCACGCAATGTTGATGGTGAACAGATCAAAACACTGACAGAATCCATGGATGGCAGGCTTTTGAGTGTCCTTTCAAAGAAAGGTGGCTATATTGGTCACTGATTTGTTTTTGTTTTGTTTTTGAATGTCAGAAATGTATATTTGTGAATGTTGAGATGTTATATTGGTTTCACTGGTAAAAATAAATAATTGAAATGGGTATATATTTGTTTTTTGGTAAGTTGCCTAATAATTATGCACAGTAATAGTCACCTGCACACACAGATATCCCCCTAAAATAGCTAAAACTAAAAACAAACTAAAAACTACTTCCAAAAATATTCAGCTTTTGATATTAATGAGTTTTTTGGGTTCATTGAGAACATGGTTGTTGTTCAATAATAAAATTAATCCTCCAAAATACAACTTGCCTAATAATTCTGCACTCCCTGTACAGTCATGATACATAGTGCGTCAGGTAATTATCGGGGACATTACCACAACTTGGCATCTGAGGTACTATATATTTACGTTCTAGTATTCAAACACCCAACGCAGTGGGGTCCTCCGACACAGAATGCAAATGCCTAGATTGTAAGGAATGAAGTGAAGAGCTCCACTCTCCCCACACTTTCTGAAATTTACTTGGGCACTTTCTATGAATATATACCACTTCCTCCATACTCATTGCATGATTCATCAAGGTCTTCCATTGGCCTACCGTGGGAAGTCTTTCCGCCATCCACCTCAGCGCCACCGCCTTCCTAGCTAAGAAAAGAGCCTCCCCCAAGAATATTCTCTGATGATGTGTCCACTGTTCCTCCTCTAATATCCCCAGGATACATATTTTAGGGCTGAATTCTATCGAAACAGGCAACATTGTGGAGAGAATTTCTACAATTTTACCCCAAAAAGCTTGTAGGTATCTGCATGCCAAAAATCAAATACCAGAAATCAGCACTCTCCTCTTGACATCTATGACACCTGCTGCTGTGCATTATCCCCATTTTATACAATCTAAGAGGTGACTAATAGCTCCTATGCAATATGAACAATTGTGTCAGTTTATTATTTACCGATGGGGAGACCTTAGTAGGTACCAACATAGCCTCCTCCCAGTCTTCAGCCTCAAGATTTGGAATATTAGCCTTCAATTTCGCTTCTACCTCCAATGGTTGAAGAATCATGCGATCGCCCAGTAAATGTGTATACAGTATTGAAATAATGCCCTTAGGTCCCTGTCATCTCAGCACCCCTATCAAAGGATATTTAGAAATACTTTGATTCGTCCACCTGAATTGAGCATTCAGGGCGTGCCGTAATTGAAGGTATCTATAAAAGAAAGAATGGGGAAGCTTTTTATCAATTTTATCAGAACCTATACAATCTTCCTCAACCCAGTCAATGTAGTCAGATCTTGAATTCTGCCATGAGCTCCTATTTGGATAAGTCAGGTTTACCGAAATAACCGAGTGAGGCCATTGAGAGTTTGAACAGTCCGTTTACAGCTGATGAGATTGGGGAGGCCCTGAAATCAATGCAACCTAGTAAGGCCCCAGGCCCAGATGGCCTACCAGCCTCATATTATAAGAGATTCCTTCACCTCCTGCATTCTCCCCTTACCAATGCCTTTAATAAATTAAGCTCAGGAGTGCCTCTCCCTAAAGACATGTCTCATGCACACATTACTGTTATCCATAAGGAGGGCAAGGACCCGACTGCTTGCGCCAGTTACCGGCCTATTTCTCTACTTAATGTGGACATTAAGCTCTTCTCAAAAGTTTTAGCCACCCGCCTGACCCCATACCTGACGGACCTTATTCACCTAGATCAGGTGGCTTTCATTCCCTCAAGGGAGGCGAGAGACAACACCACAAAGGTCTTGAACCTGGTACATCTAGCCAAAATTCAACGGTCCAATCTATGTCTCCTGTCCACAGATGCCGAAAAGGCTTTTGACAGGGTAGGTTGGCCTTGGCTATTTGCAGTATTAAACCATGTGGGTGTGGAGGGTTCCTTATTGACGTGGATCCGCTCCTTATACTCCTCTCCCTCGGCAGCCGCAAAGGTTAATGGTGTCCTCTCGCCTCCCTTTGAGATCAGGAATGGTACACGCCAGGCTTGCCCTTTATCTCCTTTAATTTTTATCCTTACCCTAGAACCACTCCTGAGGACTATAAGGAATAACCCGGACATTTCTGGTCTCATGGTAAAGGAAAAGGAGTTTAAGATAGCAGCCTATGCAGACGACTTGTTGTTCATGATAACCAATCCTCAAGTTGCCCTCCCTAACCTAATTGAGGAATTCAAAGTATTCCATAACTTGTCCAATCTTAAAATTAACTTCCAGAAATCGGAAGTGCTTAATGTCTCCATTCCACCGGCTCTAGAAGCCGAACTGGCGGGTTCCTTGCCTTTCCGTTGGGCGACAGGTGCCATTAAATATTCAGGCACAATGATTCCCAGGGATTTGCGTGAGCTTTTCTCCAGGAATTTTACTCCACTCTTGAATAGGATCAGAGATGACCTAAAGAGATGGTCCAAAGGCCTATATACGTGGTTTGGCAGGTGCGCCATTTTCAAAATGAACGTCCTCCCACGCTTAATGTATCTGTTTCAGACCCTTCCTATCCACATTCCGGCCAGTTTCATCTCTGTTGTACATCGGGATCTCTTTAGATTTCTGTGGGCAGGGAAAAATTCGAGACTATCTAGATCCTTATTACATGTGCCGAAGGAAAGGGGGGGCCTGGGGATCCCTGATCTAAGAAAGTATTATGCAGCCTCTGTTTCAACGTGTGGTAGATTGGTCCCGACACACTCAGTTCAAGCAATGGATCTCAATTGAGCAATTCACATTACGAACTCCTTTGGCCCTCCTTCCATGGACGGATAGGAAGGTCCCTAGTGACCTTTCCTCTCACCCTCTCATAGGTCCTACCTTAGCTCAATTACGTAAGTACCAACAGATATCTACAATCTCCCCTGCACCATCTCCAATGTTCCCTATCCTAGGACATCCGGACTTCCCAGCGGGTTGCTCAGGGGTCCGTTCGCACAGTGGAGGTTGAGTGGTAGGTGTAGGGCACCATTCTTCAGAACTTCTGGCAGATGGCTCACTTACTCTGAACTATTAGGTCTGACAGACCCCTGTCCTCTAGGTCCATGGAGATCAAGGCAGCTACATCATTTCCTTTCTTCTATTCCATCCACTCATGGATATGATAGGGCACTCACTTCTTTTGAAAAAATATGTATAGGTTCCGGCCTATATCGGCACTCTCTCTCAGAATTATACAAGGCATTGGTAACGCCGGGTTCGGACTATCTCCCACCTTACTCAGCAACATGGGCTCAGGACTTGCACAGGGATATTTCCTCCGACCAGTGGCTTAGAATTTTCCAGTTTACTCATAAATCATCCATTACAAGTAAATATCAAGAGGACAGTTACAAATTACTATCGAGGTGGTATTATGTTCCTACCCGTCTCCGTTGGCTTCTCCTCTATGTTGGAGATGTGACGCCGGCGTCGCCTACCAAGGTTCCCTCCTGCATATTTTCTGGCAATGTGACAAAGTTAAACCCTTCTGGGAGGCTGTCCAGAAGGCCCTGGCCTCCATTTTTCCCTTTTCAATCCCTAACACACCAGAGTTTTTCTTACTCTTTCTTTCGGACTTGCCGTTGATATTACTTCAACGATCTTGTCTACGATATCTGGTTATAGCAGCTAGAGCTTGTGTCCCTCCGAGGTGGAAGTCTAGTTCGCCTCCCTCCGTGGGAATGTGGATTCAGAAGGTTAAAGAGATTCGGAGAATGGAGGAACTCACAGCATCTCTGAAAGGTGGTAACAGAGCTTTTGTTGCTATGTGGTCTCCTTGGTTCACCTTTCAGGACTCCGCGGAGTATCGGAATTTGCTGTCTTGAGAGTCTAGACCGGACACTATTGTACACTTCATTTCTCCCCCCCCCCCCTGCTCCCTTAAATCCTTTCCCCCTCAATTCCTCCTTTTGTATCATTTTCTTGTGGCCCCCCTCCTCATACATGTCATTGTCTGTCGAATTTTCTTTTATTTTCATGCCATGGCTACATCTTCCATGGTCTTTTTTTTTTACTTTTGCATGGTTTTTGTTGATGAATCGAGGTGCCTTATTGTCACCATAGGCTGAATATCAAACACAGACTTATGTGTTGTAATTGTATGTGAATTGTTGGATTATGCTTCATGATATCAGTCGGCATGGAACCGACTATTATTTTCTAAAGTATGTGATTCAACATGCAATAATGCTGTTATTTTTGCAAAATAAGAAATAAAGAATTAAAAAAAAAAAAAGAAAGAATGGGGAATCTGGAATTTCTCCTGTAGTTGCTGCAAAGTCCGCAATACACCCTCATCATATAACTCAGCCAGTGTCAGCACCCCGTATCTTTCCCATGATTCGGCACCCTCCAAGGCCATCAGATGCGGCAACATGAGATTATCCCAAAGCGGAGTTGCATCTGGTAAGTCTACATACGAATTGAATTTGGCTGCTTTCCATACTTGGTTAGCCAATCTATGAGCAGGAAGTAACCTCCTGGGGACTAAACTCGGAGACTCCAGCACAGGCCATAGAGTAGAAAGATTAAGATATTCCCTGAACCAATATTCCGATCCTGGTAGTTCTCCCTGTCTAACCCATGCAGCCACATACTTCAACAGACCTGCCAGATAATATACAAAAAAATCAGGTAAAGCCATTCCCCCCCCTTGTCTTAAACCTCTGTAGTACTTTCTGTGAAAGCTTACTCCTAGCTTTGCCCCACACAAAAGCCGTAACCAGGGAATGCAGCCTATCAAAAAAGGCCTTTGGTACCGGGGCGCATGCGTGCAACCGGAGATACAGACCCTTGGGAAGCAAAATCATTTTTACTAAATTCAGTCTCCCCATCACTGAAATCGGCAATGCCTTCCATGTTTTAAATTTATCAATGAATACGGATTCCATCGGTTCTATATTTCTCGCCACAGAGACGCAAGGGTCCTTTATGATCACAATACCAAGATATTTAAACTAGTCTACTACCGCTAAATTATGTATACACTTCGGCCATCCATGATCCCAAAGAGGCATAATATCTGATTTCGTCCAGTTTATGAGCAAGCCCGAGTATGTGCCAAATTTCTCTATTACCTCAATTGCACTGGGGAGGGTCTGCTCAGGCTCGTCCATAAACAGAAGGAGATCATCTGCGTACAGACCTATTTTCTCCTCTCTATCTCCCTTAGAAATCCCCTTGAAGGACCCATCCTGTCTGATCCGCAACGCTAAATGCTCAATTACCACCGCAAACAAGAGGGGGGAAAGGGGGCAGCCCTGTCTGGTGCCTCTATGCAAAGTAAATGAATCCAATAGGGTACCATTCACTAGTATATTTGCCTTAGGTCTATGTTACAGAATCTCTACCCACCGTATGAACCCCGGCCCAAACCCAAATTCCCTCAGGATCCGCAACAGGAAAGGCCACTCCACAGAGTCAAAGGCCTTGGCCGTGTCAAGTGACGCCAAAGCCCATTCACGACCCTCCGCTACTCCTACCTGAGCAATGACCTGGGCTCTCCTGATATTGTCAGAGGTGGTCCTCCCCGGCATGAACCCTGCCTGATCCTGATGAACTATGGACGTAATTACTTTATTTAAACGGGAAGCTAACAGCCTAGTCAGAATTTTGTAGTCTAAATTAAGCAATGAAATCGGCCTGTAAGAGCCACACGCCGTTGGATCCTTATCCGGCTTTAATATAACAACAATAGTTGCATCATACAAGGTCTCAGGTAGCTGATAGCCCCGATATGACGCAGAGTACAGCCTAAGGAGTTGGGGACTAAGAATTTCACTGTACCTGGAATAAACCTCAATCGGAATCCCATCCCGGCCCGGTGCCTTCCCAGTTGGTATATCATGAATGGCTAACTGGATTTCTTCCAGGCAGATTTTTCTATTTTAATGGTAGTTTCAGTAGTTATCCTTAATTGTTTGGCCCTTTGATTTGTAAGCCTTATACTGTTGCGTTACTATTTCACTGCTACTGTTTAGCCTAATGCAGCCAAGTAATGTGTCTGAAATATAGTAAATTATTCAAATTGAACTGTGGAATTTTTTTTTTCAAGATCATGCAAAGGAGAACCAGCATGGAGCACTTATTAGCCCTTGTAATATGACAAGTATTGAGTATTATTATTTTCATAAAATGGTGTTCATGTTTAATATTTGCGAATGTGCACTATTCATCGTATATTGTCAAGAATTTGATTGGAATATAGATAGAATAAAAACGTTTTTGTTTAATACATTCATGTGGTTTTACGCTTCATTCACCAAAATAATTTATTTTATTTTATTATAAAAATTTTAATTTTGCTTTAATTGGGTTGTTGGCGTCCATGTTGTGGTTCTTTCTTTAGCAAGGTGGGAACCGCATGTGGGCTTCCATTTTCAAAAGGTTTTGTGCACTTAACATTGTACAAGACTGATTGATAAACCTAATAAAAGTTTTTTGTTTTATTTATTATTTTAATACGGACTTAGGTTCTAACATGGTGTTGTCGGTTGTCCTGGAAAGGATGCCTGGCTTCCGTGTTGACCTCTCTACATGGTTGGGTGTTACTGGCGTTATACTCATCCGTGTGGTAATCCGGTTTTGTTAATGGAGCGTTATTGCCACATGTATATAGAGATATATACATTTATATGTAATCTTACTTCTTGACAATTATATAATGATTATTTTCACATGCAAGTGTAATATAATTCCAGAATGTAAACTTTCAAAATTAACTGCTGACAGTATAATAATCTTGAAGCCATGTCACCATTTTGTGAGTGATTCTACTCATTGCATCACATGTTGATGTCTTTATTGACGAAGCTATGCTCCGACATGTCCAGTTAAACAAACAGACACTATATCAGATTCATGATAGTTATTTCTTTGTTGACTCGTCAATTGTTTATTTTTATTTTTTTTCAGACACATTTGATCTTTACAATTATAAAAAATAATGGAACTAATATAACTTAAGACAATTTTACTATGCAATATTGTATTATTGAGGTTGATATTTGGATCACAGTATGGATAGTTGGATAATTTATTTTATAATAAGATACTTTTTTAAAAGTATCAATTTATTTTCTGTTAAAATTTGGTTGATACTCTATATATAATACATTTTGAATGTAGATTTGTATTTTGTAATCTAAAGCTTTGTTCAATAATACATTTGAAAGGTAATAGTGTGTTCACACAAAGGTTAATTAATGTGCGTTAAACAATAATTTTCTATTATAAATTACGTTGTTTTTTTAGATAAATGATTTATTGTACAATGTTATATTGGCCTTTTCAAGAACATTTAATAATAATGAACTGTTATAATTTTTTTGTTTTAAATATTTTATTTTTGTTGGACAACAGTGTATATATAAGCGATGAATACACATGCTATAGTTGGGTGTTCAATCTTTTTTTTTAATACTTTTATAATCGGTCTTCCACAGCCCCATCTGTTACAAAATTTTGTCTGCTGCAATATTATAACCTGACACTCTCTATTACTGCTTAGTTATGCCAAACTTTGTGTAGTAATTAGAATGCTACTTTAACTTACCAACTGCATGCTGATCTTGGCCTGATACTTCAGAGTACTATGTAGTCATTATACTCCACCGTTAGCAATGACTGCTTCTATTGTCCTGATCATTGAGAGTTATGTGTAGGCTGTATAATCCACTGTTAATATTTGCCTACTGCGGATTCTGATGCTGTCTGTTCTGATCGCGGCGAGTTAGCATTCAGCCTTTTGAAAATCCACATTACCTGCTGCTGCCTGTCCTCCTGAGTTAGGATGAGATATGTTTATGTTTTATACTCGACTTTTAATATCTACCAGCTGCAGATGCTGTCTGTCATGATCATACAGAGTTATGTCAAGATAGTTGTTTGTCCTTTGGTAGCTATGTGAAGTCCTTATACAACACCGTCAGCTGTCCTGATAAAGTTGATTTTTCAATTTACTAATTAACCTAAAATGTTAACTTTACCTACTGCTGCTGTCCAGATGAAGCTGACTTGTATGCCTCAGAATATAACGTTAGCTCTACCTGTTGCTGCTGTCCTGATCAAGTTGATTTGTTATGTATATACCTCATGATACAACACTATAAATACCTGCTGCTGCTGTACATTTAAAGGTGACTTGTAGCCCTCCGAATACGTTAGCTCTACCTGCTGCTGCTGTCTTGATCAAGTTGATTTGTTATGTATATGCCTCATTATACAACACTACCTGTTGCTGCTGTCATGAAAATAATTATTTATGTGTAGGCCTTATACTACACTGTTAAGATGTACCTACTGCTGTTGTCTGTCCGAACCCTGCTGACTTTGAACGTGGACTAAAGGCTCCTTTACTGATAAGACTGCAGTTAAAATTATACAAAAACATAACCTTATAGAAAAATAAGTATGGAATCAATTATGTAGTGTACGGGGACTGTAATGCCCGTCACTACAAAAGTGTCACTTGGTGTGCTGTCGTCCCTCCTTATTTATGCGAAGTTGGTATATGTCAGTTTTATAAAATGTAATGTAATGCTATATATTTCCCTGTTACTGTGAAACTGCATGTACAGGCCTGCTAGGGGTGTCATTCCAGCTTCTAGTCATTAGAGGGAGCTAGAGAGCCCTAGTTTATATAAGGCCCAGTCAGGGAAGGGAAAGAGAGTCTAGAGTTGGAGTTGGAGTCTGTAGTCTAGTCTAACCAGAGATTAGACTATGTCAGAGACAAGTCCAGGCCTGAAGCCTGCAGACCAGGAGAGGGTATTGCAGTCCCTGTAACCGGGTTCCAAATCCAAGGAGAAGGTTCCCCTCCTGAATATATAGATATGCAGAAGCAGGAAGACCACTGTGCAGAAGTTTCTAGAACCTAAGGAAGCTGAGAGGGACAGAGGCAAAGTGCAGAGAAGTAAGAGGTATTCAAAATAACAGAGGAGGTACTCTCTAAAGCTACAACCAAGGATATAAAGCCAGAACTAGGTTATTGGGCCTTGGAGAAGATTTGCTATATTCCCGGATCAGTCAGAGATAGAGTGCAAGCTCCTGTACTGCAAGTCCTGTGTTTAACACTCTGTAATCACCTTGCTTAATCTGTATTGCCTTCATCAACCGTATTGAAAAATCGACTGTATGCTAAGGAACTGCGATTCTGTAAATGTCTCCATGAAACCTACCAAAGTTGGAGTTCTGTTTTAACCTCACGGTGTTCCTCATTTATTCCTGCTATCCGCAAACGGCGTGCCACCGTTTACTTGGCACTGGCGTCACGAACAATTTCTACCATCACCTGCCTATGCAGAGAGTCAGCCGTCTCAGGTTAGTGTTTATTGCAGTACTACACCCAGGAACACTATTACACACAACTTGAGTACGCTGCAATATAACTGAAGAAAACTTTTTTAATAAAAAAAAAAAAAATTATAATAAGTTTAAGGGAAGTTTTGCAGTTCTTCCTGCAGGCCTGTAAGTTCCTTCAGGTCCTCTCCATATTGGTCATGGAATTCCTGAAGCATTTTCTGGGATTTCCGGATGTGGGCTCTGAATTCCATGACCGTTTTCTGATGCCTCTCTTTCATTTTTGCAATTTTTGTTGCAATTTTTTTGATTACTGTTATGAAACACAAAAAATAAATATATCAATTAACAATAAGAGTCATTTATTGAATTTTGTGTAGTATGTAGTTAAAGAGGACCTTTCACCGATTCTTACCCTATGAACTAACTATACAGACATGTAGAGCGGCACCCGGGGATCTCACTGCACTTACTATTATCCCCGGGCGCCGCTCCGTTATCTTGCTATGTCCTCCGGTATCTCCGTTCCCTAAGTTATGGTAGGCGGAGTCTGCCCTTGTTCTTCTGTAGCGCTGGCCAATCGTATTGCAGAGCTCACAGCCTGGGAGAAAATAACCTCCCAGGCTGTGAGCTCTGCGCTGCGATTGGCCAGCGCTAGAGCAGAACAAGGGCAGACTCCGCCTACCATAACTTAGGGACTGGTATCTCCGCCTACTATAACTTAGTGAGCAGAGATACCGGAGGACATAGCAGGAGAACGGAGCGGCGCCCGGGGATAATAGTAAGTGCAGTGAGATCCCCGGGCGCCGCTCTCCATGTCTGTATAGTTAGTTCATATTGTAATAATCGGTGAAAGGTCCTCTTTAAGTGCACATAATTTGAGTGTCATTTTTAAAGTATACCATAATAAATGTAGTTATATATTAGATTATTTAGTGACATTTTAGTATGTTTTAAATTAAATTTGTTGTGTTATATAATATTAGTTTATGTAGATTTTCTGTGGTGATTGGCGGCCATTTTGTGGCTTGCTTGTAAGCCAGCACAAGCTGCCACCAAGTACATTTAACCATCAATAGTGTGGTTATTTTTTGCTATATCCTACATCAGGGTAAAGCTGTCACCAAGTGCATTTAACCATCAATAGTGTGGTTATTTTTTGGCCATATACTACATCAGGGGCAAGTTGAGCCTGTCACCCAGCGCTTTAAAAAATAGGCCTCACATTTATATTAATCAAAATCTGTACTACTTTAGCTGGTCAAGTTATTTTTATTGACCGTAAAAGCACAGTTTTTGTTCTGGGTTGAAAAACAATTCCCAAATTTGCAATTCTCAAAATTAGTGGTTTCTGCTGTATCAGGCCTACTTTAAATATATCCCTAAAAGGGTATATTAGATTCAAGGTGCTGATAGGGTCATTCTGAAAAACTTAAGGGTATACCTGTCACACAGCGCCTAAAAACTATATTCTGCTAAATATGTCATTACTGCTGTGCCTGTATTAGTGTAATACGGTACCTAAATAGATAGCCAGATAGTGTTAGGTGTCTGTAAAAAAAGGCCTGAATTTGAATTCAATACATTGGCCCGAATAATATTTTTCTTATTGTGGTGAACGGTAACAATGAGGAAAACATCTAGTAAGGGACGCGGACGTGGACATGGTCGTGGTGGTGTTAGTGGACCCTCTGGTGCTGGGAGAGGACGTGGCCGTTCTGCCACAGCCACACGTCCTAGTGTACCAGCTACCTCAGGTCCCAGTAGCCGCCAGAATTTACAGGGATATTTGGTGGGGCACAATGCCGTTCTAAGGATGGTAAGGCCTGAGCAGGTACAGGCATTAGTCAATTGGGTGGCCGACAGTGGATCCAGCACGTTCACATTATCTCCCACCCAGTCTTCTGCAGAAAGCGCACAGATGGCGCATGAAAACCAAGCCCATCAGTCTGTCACATCACCCCATGCATATCAGCCTGCTGTGCGACCAAAGTTAAGGGTTTTGTGCACAACTGTTTGTAAATATACATATTCTGTGTAATAGGTTTAAGATTTTTTTAAGATTTAAACACTACAATGTTTTCAAATAAAATAGTTTGTAATTTATAATTTGTTCAAATTATTTTGATTTTTTTAACATTTTAATAGATTAGCGTTGGACCATTAAATCGTTAACAGACTTTATAGAATAAATTTTGATTAAATAGAGGGTGTGTGGTTTCTGAAATGGGGTTATTTATTTGTCGCTGACACTATGTAGGCGACAAAAAGTGACTGCATAACCAAACTGTTATTGAATTATATTTCAGTTAATAAATTATCTAAACATGATATATGCATATGGCGATTGTAAACTTATACATTTATTTAATCTCTATTAATCTATATTGTAGCATCAAGTGATATTTTTATTTTGATTATATAATTTTATTTCTAATATTTTTTTAGATTAGTTACTTTTTGAACAAAGATGCCATTAAAATTTGGACTAAATTTTACCACTGTCATGAAGTAAAATGTGTAATGATAAGATAGAACTATGCCCGTGAAAAGTAAACTCTTTTTAAAGTTATTAGCACAAAAATAGATACCTTTTAATATTTAAGAAAATTTTTTAATTAGCGTTAAAGTAAAAATGGGCATGGGGTACTGAGGGTTAATGTTTCTAAATATGTGATGTATACATAATTACAATGATGTGTGCACATATTTACCCTCCTGGTGCGGGGTGGTGACCAACGCCTGGTCGTCTTCCTCAGGAGCTGGGGTGGGTTCGGCAGATGCCACCTCCACAACATTCCCCACATCAGGTGGGTTGGTGGCACCACCTCTAAAACTGTGGGAGGGGCCAGCCTGCTCATCCTCCTCCTCCTCCTCCCCTGCGGAGACCTCCACCAGATGTAAATCCGCCGTGGTTACACGGCGGCGGGCCTTTGGAACTGGAAGACCTGTAATCACACAACATTTGGATTTAGGCTCAATTTAAACGTCCGTAATGTGTTTTTCTTATCCACCCACACAAAAAAAAAAAAAAGAAAACCGGCAATGTGCGTGACGCATTTTGAAGACCGCACGTCAATGGCAATAATATAATATGACTATTCTTGGCCTCAATTTAGGACAATAATACAAGGATTATTAATATATATCATCCAAAATACAGGAAAAAGTATTTGTTAAAAGGTGTAAATATTATATTTAATGTTCACGTTATAAGATCGGATTGTATTGCGATTGTGGGTGGGGTCTGATCAATCGCACATTGGCCAGTTGAGCTGATATGTACCTGTCTAGTGAAGTGACGGTACGGTATGGGGTGTACAGCTGGTTCGCCTCCCCGTGGTGCACCCTGGGTAACGCTAAATGAACCAGCAAATAATGGCAGGAAGAACTTTTTAGTTTTTCTCCAGACCAATAAGACATAAACTCGAATAAATAGACTATGTGTTTGTATGTGGTATACAGTGTGTGGTAGGAAAATGTATATGCAATGTGCATGTGCTTGATATTTCTTTGCTGCCCATACATACATACATACTTGCTAAATAAAAAGTGCTGTGATGGCAAAACATTACTTATTACAACAATGATGAATATCTAATCAGACATCATAAAAGATGAAGTTATATTTAGTGCAAAAATATATTCGTTCATTTTTTTTAAAGAACTGAAATGTGGACCCAGAAGTGCGGGTCCGCTTTTCTGGAGACGGGACGCACATCGTGCGGCACCCTTAGAGATGAATGGGTCCTCAAGTCAGTTCAGAAAAATAAATTATGAAATTGAGCACTTGTGAATGGGCCCTTAGAGAAACAACTCAGAACTAATAAGAAATGCTAAGTAAGGCTATTTTCACAATAGCAGCAGAGAGCTCTGGAACCTCGGATCCGTCCTGCCGCTAGTTTACGTGTGGCTCAGGAATACCGCTCCGGACCCATTGACTGTAGTGGGAACGGGGCGTCATACCAAGGATACAACGATAAACCATGCTGAGAGGTGCACAGAATAAAACTAGAACATGTCGGCATGGTTTGCAGATGTTCATGCCCAGGAATAACGCCACAATCCCTTGAAAGTCAATGGTGATGGAGCTGTAGTATGGGGCCACACGTACACTAGCGGCAGGACGGATCCGACAAGCTGTTCACATGAGGGAACAGCCTGGCGACGTCCATGCCGCTATTGTGAAACTAACCTAAGTGGGGGATGTATGTAATGTAATGATGGATGGGGACTTTTATTGTAAGGCTCCTTTCACATGAGCAAGTTTTCCGCGCGGGTGCAATGCGTTTCGTGAAAGAATAGCACCCACACTGTATCCTGACCCATTCATTTCAATGGATCTGTGTACATGAGCGTTGTTTTTGACGTATCAGTTCTGCGTTGCATGAAAATCCCAGCATTTTCTATATTCTGCGTTTTTCAAGCAGCCCTGGCCCCATAGAAGTGAATGGGGCTGCGTGAAAAACGCATTGCATCCGCAAGCAAGTGGGGGTGTGATCCGTTTTTCAGTGATGGTTGCTAAGAGATGTTGTGTCTAAACCTGCAGTTTTTTATCACGCGCATGAAAAACGCATCAAAACACATTGCACCCGCGTGTAAAAAAACTGAATGCAATCGCAGATTAAACTGAGTCAACTTTATTGCAAAATAGTGCGAGTTTCACTGAACATACCCTGGACGTATCTGGACCTAATCCGTCCGTGTGAAAGGGGCCTAAGGGCTGTTTCACACGAGCGGATGACGTGCGTGACATCCGCTGCGTGAATGACAGCCAAGACCCGATGCGGACAGCAGAAGCACGGAGCAGTAACATGACTGATAATGCTCCGTGCCTCTCTGTGACCTCTTTACTACGAAATCACAGTGAGATAAAGTTGTCACTGTGATTTTGTAGTATAGAGATCACAGAGAGGCACGGAGCATTATCAGTCATGTTAATGCTCCGTGCCTCTGCAGTCTGCATCGGGTCTTGGCTGTCATTCACGGAGCGGATGTCACGCACGGAATCTGCTCGTGTGAAACAGCCCTAATACAGATTGATGATTGCTGTTTATCTAGATATACACACACACATATATTTATTATTATGTGTGTGTGCAAAGTACAAAATCAGCCGGTTACATCATACATCACTACCGCGCTGTGTGGATAAATATATATATACACTCACAGCGAGGGAGAGATGTATGAGGTAAAGGGATGATTTGCTATGTTTCACAACAGGTAAAAAGAAGTAATAATTTGTAACGGGTGATTAAAAAATAAGTACCAGGGCAGACTCTCTCACTGAGCTCTTTGACCCAGTCCGGGTGCCTCCTCTTCAGATCCGACCACTTTTTAACAATTTGCAACTCGTCGTGGGTCCGTCCAAATTTTTTTTTCAAATCCTTGACGACCCCCTCGACGATTGCCCTCTTCTCCGCCTGCTTCCGGGTCCTGTCATATCCCTTCTTCAACATGCGCTGCAGGATAAAGATGCAAACATGTATTACAAAATTTATGAAATACAAGGATTATTAATAAATATCATCCAAAACACAGCAAAAAGTATTTGTTAGAAGGTGGAAATATTATATTTAATGTTAACGTTATAAGATCTGATTGTATTGCGATTGTATGTGGGTGGGGTCTGAGCAATCGGATATTGGCCGGCTGAGCTGATATGTACCTGTCTAATAAGTGACGGTACGATATGGGGTGTACAGCTGGTTCGCCTCCCCGTGGTGCACCCTGGGTAACGCTAAATGAACCAGCAAATAATGGCAGGAAGAAATTTTCAATTCTTCTCCAGACCAATAAGACATGGGGCCAGATTTATCATTAGCTCAAGTCAGAATAATGGAGTGAAAAAGTTGCAAGAAAATGCGCAAACGCTAAAACTGCGCAGTGGGCATGTTTTCTTATGTAGATAAATCTCTAGACAGATTTACTATTGGGACTATTAAAAAAGTTGCTAAAAAAATGCGCTAGTTCACTTCAGTGAGGACCATGCTTATCTTATGAGAGTCTTTAACCACTTTCCGTCCGCCCATAGGATATAAACGTCCTATAGGTGGACCTCTATTTCTGAAACCACGTTTTAAAACGTCCGTTCAGAAAGTGCAGCTGCTGATCGGGTTGCCCGCTGTCAGTGACAGCAGGGCAACCCAGAGATAAGGCAGGGACAGTGCCCAGGTGTCCTTGCCTTCCAGATCGCTGCAGACACAGCGATCACTAAGCGCTGTGTCTGCAGAGAAGGAAGCGCTGTGCGCTTCCTGTTCCGGCCCAGCGGTCATGTGACCGCCGTGACCGGAGAGTGCAGGAGCTGTGTGAGGTCAGCCCTGCTGTGAGGCTGTACAGCGCAGGATTGCTGCTGTACAGCCTCTATAGGGGTGCATTTCCACTGTAACTGGGGCTACTATGTCAGCCCCAGTTACAGGAGAAATCAACAGTGAAAAAAAAGTTAAGTAAATGTCCCCCAGAGCTCTTGTATGACCTTATGGGGGACGAAAAGTGTAAAATTAAAAATAAATAAATAAAGGGTTGAAAAAATAAAATAAAAAAAAGTTTCACATGTAAAAAAAAAAAAAAAAAAGGCCCCAAATAATGAATACATTTTTTTTTCTAAAAATAGAAAAAATAAAATAAAATAGACATATTTGGTATTGCCGCGTCCGTAAAAACCAGCTCTATAAAAATATCACATGACCTAACCCCTCGGGTGAACACAGTGAAAAAATAAAAAAAAACTGTGTCAAAAATAAATATATTTGTCAACTTGCATCACAAAAGGTGCAACACCAAGTGATCAAAAACGCGTATGTCCCACAAAATGGTACCAATAAAACAGTCACCTTATACCGCAAAAAATGAGCCCCTACATAGGAAAATCTCTCAAAAAATAAAAAAACTATAGCTCTTAGAACATGGAGACACTAAAACATAATTTTTAGGGTTTCAAAAATGCTATTATTGTGTTAAAGTGAAACAAATAAAAAAAAAGTATACATATTAGGTATTGCCGCGTCCGTAAAAACCAGCTCTATAAAAATATCACATGAGCTAACCCCTCAGATGAACACCGTAAAAAAAAAAAAAAAATGTGTCAAAAAAAAATAATTTGCATCACAAAAGGTGCAACACCAAGTGATCAAAAACGCGTATGTCCCAAAAAATGGTACCAATAAAACCGTCACCTCATCCCGCAAAAAATGAGCCCCTACATAAGAAAATCTCTCTCAAAAAAAAAAATATATAGCTCTTAGAACATGGAAACAATAAAACATCATTTTTGCTGTCCATACATACATACATACATACATACATACATCTTACAAAGTGCTGTGATGTCAAAACAATACTTATTACAACAATGATGATTATCTAATCAGACATGATTAAAAATAAAGTTAGATTTAGTGCGCATATATAGCCGCATGTTTAATACTATATTCGCGCATGCGCATTTATGCGGATATAATAAACGGATATAATAAACATACTATTGCTTATTACTTAATAATTACAATACTATACAAATATGGTGCGAACATGCGTTCAAAATGTTATGACATGAAGTTTTGTACTTACGGTTAGCAGGAGTTCATCCTCTTCGTCATGAAATTTTGTGCCCACCATTATCTCTTCTCAGGAAGAATCACTCTTAAAATGGAGCTGACGTACTTGCGATAAACCACGCCTATAATGAGCGCGCGCGCGCACGTGCGCATGTGCGCACGCACGTGCGCATGTGCGCAAGCACAATCACAACACACTAACAGGTGGTGTATGTAGCGAATAAGCGACTATATCGAATAGGCAAATTATCTAACAGGCAGCGGTTAGGCGAATATTAGAATATTTGAAAAATGCTATTGACCCTGACGTACTTACGATAAACCACGCCTATAATGCGCGCACGTGCGCGCGAACAATAGCATCACATTATTTTAAGTGGTTAGGTAGCGAATAAAAGAATATAGCGAATAAGCGAATTATCCAGCCAGCTAATAGGCGAATTTTTGAAAAATGCTATTAACCTTGCCGCATTAGTTAAAATATACCATCGGAACTGAGTTTTCACGAACGTATGGAAAAATTAGATCCGATGGTATATTCTAACAACACAGTGAAGTGACGCCTGTAGGATTAGTTAAATGTATCGCATAATATGTATTATCGAATTATCGCATATGCGAAATAATAACGAATTCGAATATTCGCGAATATTTTTCGAATATTATTTCGAATATTCGCGAAATATCGCGAATTCGAATATGGGACATGCCGCTCAACACTACTCATCACTAGTACCCAATAGGGTACGCAACCGTTCCACAATTATGATGAACGGCTGAGTAACAATTCATTCGCAATGGTGTCGGACGTGAAGCAGAAAGCACACTATTGTCGTTCAATGCCAATTTAATTTTGAATCTCCTATGTGTTGAATTTCATTAAATTATTAAAATTAATTTATTGCAGTCTAGATTCAATTTTTTTTTTTAGCTACAAAGTTAGACAATAAACGTACCATTTGAAAATTTGGAGTGGAGTATTGGAAAATATAGACGGTTCTGTAGAAATAATATTTCCTCTTCAGGGCACAATTCTTTTCTATAAAGTATAAAAGAATGTTAGCTGATGATACAAGAATTGATAAACAGATTACTTTACAAAAAAAATTTATTCAGTAAAATGGTGGCCAACAAACATATTGGCAGTACTGTATGTTTATGTCCACCCCCCCATAAAAGTCGTGTGTCCCCCCAAGCCGTTTCCCACAATCTAATTGTGGAAGCTAGACCCCACTACAATAATAAATGATTGGCCCCAAAAGATTAGAATTATTATTGATATGTCCCAGGTCTATCCCCGCACCACATTAATAAATGAGTAGCCCCCCTAAAGAAAGTCTTATAATTCTATATATGTGCCAGGTCTCAAAGGTTTCCCCCACCATAATAAATGATTGGCCCCCAATAGTATTATTTGTCAGCATATGTGCAAGGTATCAAACAACCCCCCCACCACAGTAATAAATGAGTAGCCCCCCTAAAGAAAGTCTTATCATTCTATATATGTTCTAGGTCTCAATAAACCTCCCTCCATAATAAATGATTGGCCCCCAATAGTATTATTTGTCAGCATATGTGCCAGGTATCAAACACCTCCCCCCAGTAAAAAAAAAGAGTGCCCCCCTCCATAATAAATGATTTGCCCCAAGAATTTTATTAGTAAGCATATGTGCCAGGAAACACCCCCCCCCCCACAACACCCCAGTAATAAATGAGTGCCCCACCACCTCCATAATAAATGATTTGCCCCAAGATTTTTATTAGTAAGCATATGTGCCAGGAAACACCCCCCCACAACACCCCAGTAATAAATGAGTGCCCCCCCCACCTCCATAATAAATGATTTGCCCCAAGATTTTTATTAGTAGTGGATAAATACTCAGGGTCAGGAGGTCAGTAGTCGTGGCCCAGTGTATGATTACTCAGAGGTGTCCTTAATTATCACTATTGAACTCAGTGTGCCTTATTGTAGTTATTTAAAACATAACTTTTATTTCATATAATTTTTTGAATATTGTGACACTATACTAAAACAATGCTGTTATTGCACTGCTTTATTGGAAGTGTGTCAGGTATAGCTGGCAGTTCTAGTCCCATTGGTCAGGCGGCAGTTTGTCAGAGGGGTAGCCTTCAACAAGGTATTTCTGCGGATTGCTCGGCCTAGGTTCTTTCCCTAAATAAGCTAGTCGTGGAGAGCTGGGAGAACCCTAACAGGCTGCATTCCGGGCACCCGCCCTTAAAAGGGCGACCCACAGCCGCTGGAACCTCGGATCTATTGCTGCTAAGCCCTGACAATATTATCCTTCCTCAAAGATGTCCGACGCATTTCACCACAAAGAGTAGTGGTTCTTCAGGGACACAAAATGAAACGCCGGGGCACCTGGTGCAGTGGCAGCGCTCCCTCACGTATATAAAGGCAGTGGCAACTAACTGAATCTAAGTGTCCATTTTTTTGGCGCGTCCTCGCTCTGGACGATGTGATGAATGATAGGATCCTGGAATTTAATATGGAAGGATCCGCATGGGATTTTGATCATGGCAAGGTCATTAGGTGAGGTTTTGGCGGGAGATTTTCCCGCCAAAAGTGGTGGTCAGGGTGGCTAAATTTAGCCAGTGTTACTGGGGAAGGTGGATTGGCTAGTTAGGGCACCTATAGATGATGGTTGCTGGGCAGATTAATTGTTGATGCCCAGCAACAGTTAGGGCATTGGTTGTTGATTTATTGGGATGGGGTCTCTCTATGTATATATTGCGGTGGCTGTCAGTGACCCAGCTGTCAGCCAAACCGCAAGTCTGGAGCTGCACCCGCCCGCCCGCCCAATTTTGCTATATCGTCACGACTGCTTTATTAGAAGGAGGGGTAAAGTCGCTCACTGGAATGGTGAGCGGACTAGTTATTTGGGTATTTAGGCCGAGCTTATGGCTGGTCTAAACTATGGTATTAAGCTGGATGGTCCGAGCTTATGGCTGGACCGTTATGTGGTCATAAAGGTTATATTGGTACATGGTTTAATGTTTATTTCGTTTAAGCTGTTCTTTAATAAAGCTGGTCGTGGCCAAAATCTTCCACTATATAAAGGTGTCCACGTGTCTTATTTATTTATTTTAGTTGTATTGATAAGGTGATTGGATGCGGGTTTTGTATGATCTATAATCCCATGAGTCGGAGGGGTTTAAAAAGCGCTCACCCTGCAACCATAGGTTAATTAACCAGGTGGGCAGGGTTGAGACGAAAAAAAATAAAAAAAAATAAATGGACACTTAGATTCAGTTAGTTGCCAGTAATAAATGAGTGCCCCCACACCAGGTCTCCCCCCCCCCTCCATAATAAATGCTTTGCCCCAAGATTTTTATTAGTAAGCGTATGTACCAGGAAACACCCCCCCCCCCCAGTAATAAATGAGTGGCCATCACAGATATTCAACCAACAAAAAAGGCGCCCAAGCGTGGTTGCACACGATCGAACGGAGAAAATTACCTGTCTTGACTCTGAACGGGTTGACAGCTGTTCGCTCCGCTTTCCACAGCCTGTCCTGCGCCGATGGACCACCTCCTTTGTGATGTTTTTGCGCCGTTAGCCAGCGCATGCGCATTAATTACTGCGATGCCGTACCAGGAATGGGCATCGCAGTGCGCATGCACCGGCCGAGGGACTCAGCGCTCAGGCGCGAGATCTCGGCGAGAGAAACAGTAAGAAGATGGGCGGGCAGAGGGAAAGGCTGGGCGGGGGGAAGCGACGATAAGGCAGAGCTGCTTGGGCACCTACGAGGTTGATGCCGCCCCTGGGCACTTGCGAACCCTCATTTGCATATCCTACAAAGATGATTTTTGCCAGTTTTAAAAGTCCACCGATGCTTATAAAGGTAATGTTTTTATCAACTATAAGGCTGCTAGAGAGCTATGGGAACAGTTAAAAAGGTGAAAATGTGATGACAGACTCCCTTTAGGCTAATAGTAGAAAAAAATATGTGATGCATATAATAACACAGGCAGCCAACAAATACACAGAAATGACTCACTGATAGATGACAGAAACCGAATCATGTAAGTCTGGCAATAGAGCAGATGGAAGATGGTAAAGAGATTCAGATAGAGAACAGAAATTTAGACACAACAGAGCTGACCATGTTCTGCAATTGAACCCAGCAAGACAGTCAAGACAAATCAGATCCAAACAGCAAACAGAATCCACAACAAACACCACCACTATGCTTACCGCAATGAAAGACAGTAGAACCATAGGTCCCAGGATACACTGATACCATACCAATAGACTAAACTATAGCCAGCACAAAAACAGAGAAACTCTGAAGATTTAATGAAAGGCTAATCAATCCTTCCTATATTAACCATTCTAAGCAAGTTCATACAATAGACTGGATCTAGGTGTAAGACACAAACAATATTAGTGAACAGGCTACGGTAAGGCAGAAAGAAATTCCTTGTTGCTCATAACAAAGATTAATGGATATAGGCAATATTGATAGTAGACCTAAATGTTACTTAAAGCTTAAAAACCACCATTGTCTCCTAGAGGTGTGGGGTTTACAGTACTATAGAGCTAAGTCAAAGGCAAGAAAAACATTTGCAGTAAAGTTAGGAGAAATGTAGGAGCAATCTGTTGCTGTTTTGATCATTTGCATATGCTATAAATAAGTAAAAAATATAGTAATGAAATGGATCTGGCACTGTATATAAGGACCACTTGCCATTTTGTAAGATTATTAAATATACCTAAATCCCTTAGGCATTTCTCATGAATAAACCAGATTTTTTCCTCTGTTGCTGTGCCCCATTTACAAATTATCAGTGACAGTAGATTCCCTGCCCAATATTCAAAAGTGGTCATGTTTAGCCAAGAGGCAGTCTACAGCAGTTGCTGCTCTTCGCTGCTTTGATAAAATCCAGTTAGTACAGACAGCATCAGAGCAGTGAAAATCACAGAAAAACAGGGTCACTTGGCTAAACAAGGCCACCTTTGCCTATTGGGTGCTGGAACTAGTGGCCCCAATAATTTGAGACTGGGGGGAGTTGAAGGACAGATGAAAAATATCACCAGTTTGCTCAAGGAGCATCTCCAACTGAGCGATGTACTGTAAATAGATTTAAAAGTTTTACAAGGGGACAGGTCTTCTTTAAATAGTACCAAATCTTTTACTATTAATGGCACATAATGAGGTCTCACGAAGGTTGGAGGCAAGGAAGGGGTGGATAGTGCGGTCCACACCCCTGTTCCACCACAGGTGAGACAAGCTGGATGTAATCAGCCTGGCATAAAGCACCTCCCAGGGTGTCAGAAAGGGGGGAGTGTGTTACCTGTAGACAGAGGCCTGGAGGCGCTGTCTGTGTGGCCTCAGCTGGGCTAGGCTGAAGGACCACGAGGCTAAGTGACAGCCTGGAATTTGGGGGACGTAGTGACGCCTGCGGTACAAGGGCCACAAGGTCAGAGTTGGGAGGACTGCTGGACCACAATCCCCCAAAGGGACTTGCGTTTGCTACAGCCTGGAGGCTGCTGGGCTAGCTGAGAAAGCTGTATGTTATGACCGTGTCTGAACAGCACTCTATAGGTGAGCAGGGATTCTGCACTATGTTTAGTTAAAGCCCAGCCGGGCAGGTATTTGTTTTGTATTATGTTTGTTTTGCACAATAAATGCAATGTTTGGACCTGAAACCTGGTGTCCT
The DNA here is from genome assembly GCF_905171765.1 of Bufo bufo. Taxonomy (NCBI): domain Eukaryota; kingdom Metazoa; phylum Chordata; class Amphibia; order Anura; family Bufonidae; genus Bufo; species Bufo bufo. The sequence continues at coordinate 421,582,660 of NC_053390.1, forward strand.
GTATCTGTGGAATGACCCCCGGAGAAGAGCTAACTCCCCACAGTGGTCATACAATGTATGAGTACTTAATAGGAATGGATTTTGGATGGGGAATGAATGATCCTTTAAAAAAAATATAAAAAATCAGCCACTATCTTCTAAATTTATCTAATAAATAACAACCAATAGTACCTACCTTTCTTCTCTGAATTTTTGTGACTATGTCTATTCAATGGTGTACTGTTCTGTATACTCTTCAGATTTGATGGACGAATTATCGCGCCTGCGCCGTGCGCGTCTGTATTCTGCGCAGGCGCAGTGAATGTCTGACCGCTTCCTGCACAGACATCTCCACTGCGCCTGCGCCGATGACCGAGATGTCTGTGCAGGCAGCGGTCAGACATTCACTGCGCCTGCGCCGAATACAGACGCGCACGGCGCAGGCGCGAGAATTCGTCCACTGGCTCAGATGGAGGATGGCATTCAAGAGGAGATGGGCGGGCTTAACGGACGAGCGGGGCGGCATACAATGTGAGTAGACCGAGCCTCTAGGTGCTGAAAAGACGCCCCCATAGCACCTAGAGGCTCATTAGCATATTAATAAAAGTTAGTTTTTTTGTGAAACGGATCCACACACAGGTCTGAGAACAGCATTGTTAGGTAGATCAGACACTAGCAGATCGCTAGTGTCTGAGAGCTCATTAGGTCAAAATGAGGTGGTAGAAACCCTTTAAGGCAGTGTTGTTTTGTGCATGTGTTGTTTTTCTGTTTTTCTGCCCCCAGGTTACAATTCCGGATAAGTCCCTGGTGCCAGAAAGGTAAAGTACTAAATAAGTTTCATTGTTTACATGCAGCCACTAGAGATCTAGGAAGGAGACAACTATCATGAATGCAGCAGAATTTTTAATATAAATTACTTAGAAAGCTAATTTACTTGAATTTAAAGGTGTGCTTCGAAATAATAAAAAATCGTGAACAAGTTCTAAAATGATTTATAATTTAAAAAAAATTACATGCTCGCCTTTCTCCAGCACCATTTTCTGCAGTGCTCTTCCAGTTCTCTTACTACCTTTTGTTCACAAACAGCAGCAGTGACATGCCTGGATATGGCATTTGACTGCTGCAGCCAATCACTGTCCTCATTGGCCTACCGCTGAGAACAGTGATTGGCTGCAGCAGTCATGTGCTGTATCTCAGCATGTCACTGTGCATGTCATAGAGTAAACATACAGCAGCAGAACTCGACTAACGCTTCAGAGAGTGGTGATGGAGAAAGTGGTAATTATAAAAAAAATTTTTTATTTGAAACCATTTTAAGGATTGCCCGAGATTTTTAATTATCTTTAATAACCCCTTTATGTTATTAGAAGGTTATTCATTAGCCAATGCTAAAAAATCATGAAACGGTGGACCAATGTTTTCAGAAGATAGACTTATGTGCTTCTTACAAAGGAAAACTCTTTGTCAGATGTTTATTCAAAAATGTAAAACATTTTTAGTGTTTTTATAATTTGGATCATTTATTTCTAAAATGTTTTCTGTGTGTATAAAAACAGTACAAATCTCTGGAGTTCTATATGTCTCTTGATAACAGTTTAGCTGTTGGATTTGAACATTTTGCAAGCCTACAGCGTGCTTGACTCACAATGTCAACAAAATATTGAAAAATGAGCGGAGATGCTCATCTTAACCAATGAAATCTTTATTTTTGTTTCCCAACCTGCAATTAAATAGTAAAAGGAGGAAGATGATTGCGCTCTACAGGTATCATCTCCTTTTTTTTTTCTACAGTAATTTTTAGATATGAGGCCAAATTATTCCACCCCATCCTAAGAGAAAAAAAACATATGCAAATTAAATCTGAGATATTCTGTTTTCTAATATATCCCTGTTATGCCCATGAACATAACCTAAACCTTCAAATGTTAATCTGATTGGGGGAAAAATTATATATATAAAATTACAGGGAGTGCAGAATTATTAGGCAAGTTGTATTTTTGAGGATTAATTTTATTATTGAACAACAACCATGTTCTCAATGAACCCCAAAAACTCATTAATATCAAAGCTGAATATTTTTGGAAGTAGTTTTTAGTTTGTTTTTAGTTTTAGCTATTTTAGGGGGATATCTGTGTGTGCAGGTGACTATTACTGTGCATAATTATTAGGCAACTTAACAAAAAACAAATATATACCCATTTCAATTATTTATTTTTACCAGTGAAACCAATATAACATCTCAACATTCACAAATAAACATTTCTGACATTCAAAAACAAAACAAAAACAAATCAGTGACCAATATAGCAACCTTTCTTTGCAAGGACACTCAAAAGCCTGCCATCCATGGATTCTGTCAGTGTTTTGATCTGTTCACTATCAACATTGCGTGCAGCAGCAACCACAGCCTCCCAGACACTGTTCAGAGAGGTGTACTGTTTTCCCTCCTTGTAAATCTCACATTTGATGATGGACCACAGGTTCTCAATGGGGTTCAGATCAGGTGAACAAGGAGGCCATGTCATTAGATTTTCTTCTTTTATACCCTTTCTTGCCAGCCACGCTGTGGAGTACTTGGACGCGTGTGATGGAGCATTGTCCTGCATGAAAATCATGTTTTTCTTGAAGGATGCAGACTTCTTCCTGTACCACTGCTTGAAGAAGGTGTCTTCCAGAAACTGGCAGTAGGACTGGGAGTTGAGCTTGACTCCATCCTCAACCCGAAAAGGCCCCACAAGCTCATCTTTGAGGATACCAGCCCAAACCAGTACTCCACCTCCACCTTGCTGGCGTCTGAGTCGGACTGGAGCTCTCTGCCCTTTACCAATCCAGCCACGGGCCCATCCATCTGGCCCATCAAGACTCACTCTCATTTCATCAGTCCATAAAACCTTAGAAAAATCAGTCTTGAGATATTTCTTGGCCCAGTCTTGACGTTTCAGCTTGTGTGTCTTGTTCAGTGGTGGTCGTCTTTCAGCCTTTCTTACCTTGGCCATGTCTCTGAGTATTGCACACCTTGTGCTTTTGGGCACTCCAGTGATGTTGCAGCTCTGAAATATGGCCAAACTGGTGGCAAGTGGCATCTTGGCAGCTGCACACGCTTGACTTTTCTCAGTTCATGGGCAGTTATTTTGCGCCTTGGTTTTTCCACACGCTTCTTGCGACCCTGTTGACTATTTTGAATGAAACGCTTGATTGTTCAATGATCACGCTTCAGAAGCTTTGCAATTTTAAGAGTGCTGCATCCCTCTGCAAGATATCTCACTATTTTTGACTTTTCTGAGCCTGTCAAGTCCTTCTTTTGACCCATTTTGCCAAAGGAAAGGAAGTTGCCTAATAATTATGCACACCTAATATAGGGTGTTGATGTCATTAGACCACACCCCTTCTCATTACAGAGATGCACATCACCTAATATGCTTAATTGGTAGTAGGCTTTCGAGCCTATACAGCTTGGAGTAAGACAACATGCATAAAGAGGATGATGTGGTCAAAATACTAATTTACCTAATAATTCTGCACGCAGTGTATATATCTAAAATTTCCTATTTGTTTATGCTTCTGAAAGAGGGCAATTTAGCCTTTTATAAAGAATCCTATTTTGTGGCAAATACACATAACGGAAAACACAAAAAGAGTAAGAGAAGTGCTTAAAATCATTAGGCCAGCTATTTTCTGCTTTGAGTCATGATGTGGTCCAAACATTAGAGAAAAAAGAGAAGTAGAAAAATGTCACTATGGTGCTAAAATCTACTTAAAGGAGATTGAAATTGTCTGCTTTTAGAAGTTTTTTTTAAATCCTGGCATTGACATTTTTATATACTTCATTTTATGTTTCTCAGAAGTTTGCGGAAAAAAATGCTAACTATTAACACAGCTGTTAGCCACTTTGGCAGGCTGTCAAAGTCAGTCTATCTTTAAAACATATAGATCAAACCATGTACAAAAACATATGCAACTGAGTCATTAAAATGCATTCAATAATGCTTGTTTCTGCCATATAATTGCTACCATACACAATGAAACAAACTAAAATCAGGAGCTGGTGCTGTGAAAAAATTTCTTCGTTTATTATAGCTAAACAGAAAGACACACAGCGATAAATGAAAGAAATATGTATTATTCGGTGACTCTATTCAATGGAAATTAAAGGCCGCTTGAAAAGCATTTATCTCAGTGCCCAATTTCTGATGAATGTCTTTTTGTCAGAAAATATTGTCCGACATTAAAAAATACCTTTAAAACCCATTTATTTGTAGGCATATGCAGACTTTGAAAATGAAGCAATGTGAAGTGTTCAGGATTGTTTGAAGGCACATAAAAATAGATGCCAACCTGAACATGCTAATCCTAACATGTACTTCCATAGCCAAGGACAATTTTCTTCTTGAAACTCTTGAAAACCACCCACAAAGCTACATTCTTTACACATTACATATTTTCATTTTGAAAAACAAAAATGTTACTTGATTAGTTTATAGTCTAGGACAATAAGATTTCCTTAGACTATGGAAAGTTTTTATACACTGGTATGGATGAGTAAATCTCAGAAAATTTACTATCAAGAAATGTAAGAACTGTATACCATCAACCAACAAGACTAAAATATTGAACCATTGGAGAGTACATCTTGCAAACAGTGTGCCAGTCTCGTCCCCAATGCAGCATGCAACACATTCATTAGTAGAATGCACGTTTAAAATATTAAACCCAGGTCAGAATTGGTTCTGTTTTAGAAAGGTTGAGGAAAAATGATTGGCATGACTATGAAGTCCTATACCCTTATGACATTCATAAGCCTCTGGAAATATGGCACAGAGGCATGGTTAATGTGGTGTTGGCACTGAACTGGCATGAGTAAATTAATACATTTTCTTTAATTGCATTTTAGTGGGGAATATAGCTCTGCAATAGGAGCTTTGGTAGTGCCTAATTAAGAATGAGGCAAATTTTCAGAATCACTGATCACTATATACTACCTTCCTTTCTAACATATTGAGGGGCATTTACTAAGCCCTTTACGCCACTATTGTGCCATATGTGCATCATAATTTGTGAGACACATTTCTGAATTGGAGAGGAAATGGACGGGGCTTAGCGGGAGGGAAAGGGCTCTGAATGGCCCGCTGGATTTACTATAACTTACAACCGAAACTAGCAGAAGTTATAGCTGAAGTCTATGCCAGTTCCTGGCTGATGTAGGTGCACAGCAGGGCATAGATGGGCCAAATTTATTAAGAGGCATCTACATCTTACTCCAGCGCAGGGAGATCAAGAAAGGTGTATGGTTATGCCCTTTTTTTTTTAAACCTCCCTGGTTGTACTGGTAAACAGTGATGGTCAGTTCGCAGTGTTCGCCAGCGAACACTTGCAGGCTGCCCTGTGGTAAATACTAATCATAAATTTCAAATAGTATCCGATACTGACCTCTA